>NW_027223753.1:8820563-9083522 GCF_028538775.1 Myotis yumanensis | reverse complement strand
ATTTGGATCTTGGCTCCCTCACTTATTAGCACTGTGACCTTGAGCAAATCACTTCATCTCTCTGAACCTTGAGCTTTCTCCTGGGGAGAAAACAATAGTCAACTCCTCACAAGCTTGTTCTGAAGGCTGGGGGTGGGGGTGGGGTGGATAATGCAAGAAAAATTCCCAGCACGGGGTGGGGTTGTAGTTGCCTATTGACAGCTCTCTGCAAGTGAAATGCAAATGTGCTCATCTTTCTTTACCTGGGTGGGGACACGCGCCCCCCCCTCCCCCCCCCCCCCCCCCCCCCCCCCCCCCCCCCCGCCCCGCATCGTTTCCTGCTCTATCGCCTGAGCCAGTGCCTCCTTCCCTGTCTCCTTACTCACATCAGAAAGGTGTGGTTGAGGCGGAGTTCCAGTCCCTTCTGGGTGAGGGGCACTGGAGGCCACGGACAGGCTCTGGGTTAAGTGCCCTACCTCCATCAGAGAGTAACTTGCTCAAGGTCACATCCATTAGTAAGCTTCATTCAAGCCCAGTGGTCCACCTCCAAACCCCTTCACTGAACAGGTCAAGTTTATAAGAAATGTTCGGGAGAGCCTCAGCGATAGCCTTTCCGTGGTGGCTGACTCCCTCGGTCCATCCAGGCCTCCTCAGTGAAGCCCTCTGTAGAAGGCAGCTTCTAGGGTGGCTCCCGGGGATCCCCACTTTCTGCCAAACCCTTGTATAACCCCCTCCTCTCAGGGGTGACTTGCTTCTAACCAACAGAACACAGCAAAAACAGTGGGAGGTTACGAAAAGATGGTGACTTCTGTCCTGCTGTTCTTCTCTCTCTCCCTCACTGCCTTGGTTGCTGGAGGGAAGCCAGCCAGCAGGTTGTGAGCTGCCCTATAGAGAGGCTCATGTGGTAAGAATGGAGGGAGCGCCTTGCCCAACAGCCACAGGGGAAACCGGGGCCTGAGGCCCAGTAGCCCAGGAGAAAGTGAATCCTGCCAACAACCATGGGAGTGAGGTTGGGATTGGATCCTTCCCCAACCGAGCCTTAGGATGACATCACAGCCTCCACCAACATCTTGACCGCGGCCTGTGAGAGACCCTAAGCCAGAGGACCCAGTCAAGCTGCACCCAGATTCCCAACACACACAAAAAGTGAGACAATAAATGTCTGTTATTTTAAGCTGCTTGGTTTTGGGGTCATTTATTATGCAGCTGTAAATGACAAAATACCCTCCCTAGCCCTGTAACCCCATCACTCTATCCCCTTACCAGATGTTCAGTAATTATTTGTGAATGAATAAATAGAGAAAGGAATGCGGGACACCCTGAGGGACAATGCTATAGCTCAGAAAAGCCAGAAGTGTGTGTGTGTGTGTGTGTGTGTGTGAGAGAGAGAGAGGGGGGGGGGGGCTCAGGAGGGAGGTGGCTGGCTCGCCCCAATCCCAGCTGCCCCGGGGGTTGCCATCATGCCCAGTAGCAGGGAGTGGGCACTCTGGTCTCCCACCTCCTTAGGATGCTGGTCAGGGCCCAGGCGTGGGCTCTCGAGGTCTCTGCGGGATCAAGTCCCAGAGTCATGCCCCTGCTCCAGGCCACCCCTTTGCATCTCCCCTGCCCTCTGGACCTCAGCCCTATTTCTCTTTGTTTGGAATGTAGATTTGCTAAATGCCTCTCTTGAGTGATCTAATGTTTATACCCTTGTTGGACTTTTCACAAAAATAATTGAGTAGATAAGAAAAGAATCCCATTCCAGCCCACGTGGCCCAGGTTTTGTTTGGAAAATGGTCCCTGTGCCCATAAAAAGGAAAGGACCACGAGTCTAGTCCCTCCCAGCCTGTCCCCTCTGGGTGCTAGGCTATACGGGGCCAGAAGGTCAGGGAACCTTCCAGCAAAAACATCAGAACGGTTGGAACCTGGTGCCCAGTCTGGGTCCAGCAAGGGGCTGGCCCTGTGCCCACCTAACTGAGCCATTTCCTCCTAGATGGAGACAAGTTTCCTGCCCAGAGGGAGCTGAGCACACTCCCAGGCCGAGGGGTGCTGGGTCCTATATTGGCAGTGGAGGGACCCATAGCCTTGTCCCCACCTCAGCTACTCTGGGGCCCAGAGGCCCCTTCTGGGGGCAGGACAAAGCAAGGGGTCAGAGGTGGGGCTCAAGCTGTGAGTTGGGTGGCCACTCCTGGAGGAGGCAGCTGGAACCCCCCATCCAGCCTGGGCCAGCCTGCCTTGTGTCCCAGGGGTCCCCCAAGGTGGAGGGTGGAAAGTCCTAGGCCGGACTGTCTGCTCCAGTGCAGCCTTCGGGCGACCGTGGCGGCCTTTGCTGAGAAGCCAGACCCGTCAGAGCCAGGAACCCTCCAAGAACCTTCTCCAGCCTTCAATCCCCAGAGCTGCCTCATGACCCCTTGGAAGCCCTGGCTGCCCGCCCCCCCCCCCCCCACACACACACACATCTCCTTTGCCCCATGGGGCCCCTGCTGGGAAAGAGCCCCAGCTCAGTCCCCAGGGATCCAAGCTGCCCTGTGGGGCTGGGAGTCTGGGCCAGGAGAACATGACTGTGATGGAGCCTCAGGCTACCCCGGACAAAAGGTGGCCAGAGCCACATTCCAGAACCTGCCAAGAAGGGACCTGTCATATTTTTCATGCCCACCTGTTAGTTTTTCTGGCTCCAATTCTTCAACAAGAAGAGGGTAGCAGGAAGCATGCAAAGCACTTGAGCTCTGGGGGTAGGCCATCTGGATTCCAACCCAGACTTCGCCACTAACTAGCTGTGTGCCCTTGAGAAAGTTATTTAACCTCTCTGAGCCTCAGCTTCTAAATCTGTAAAAAGGGATAACTTGGGGCTGATGTCAGAATGAAATGAGATTATTAAAAAGGCACACAACCCATGGTAGCTGTTCTGATAGGCTCAGAGGGGGACAGCAGCCTACCCAAGGGTGCACAGCAGGCCAGCAGAGGGGTCGGTATTCAGCCTTTCTTCTGTACTTGCTGGAAAAGCAGGAACATGAGGCTGAACGGAGCTGAGACAGGAAGCATCCTCATGGGCTTAGACAGGCCAGGGTGCGGGTGGGACCGAGAGGCCCTTCAGCTGTGCCTCAGCCTAGGATGGGACAGGACAGCACCGTCCCCCCAAGATGCAAGTGGGTGCTCGTGCATGTGTCCATCCGCCGCACCCCACTGCCTCCTCAGCCACCTCAGTAGTCGACTCCTGACACATATCCCAGGAGCCCGCCCGGCCAGGAAGCTGTGTGGTGGGAAAGGCCTTGCTCCTCTGCACGCTCATGATTCCAGCCACAGGGTGAGAAAAACATCTTTATTGTCTGAGGAGAGGACAGGGAGGCGGTAGGGGGAGGCCCCTGGGGCAGGTCTCAGGGCTGTGTGCCCACTGCCCACCCCAGTAAAGGATGAACCCAGTGGCCCCAGGTGCACCCTCCTAACCCCAAACCCTCCGTCCCTCTCAGGGGGCTCCAGTGCGAGTTCCAGGTGGGGCCAACCCTGCCCCCTGCCTCCGGGCACCGTGCTGGTGTCAGGCCTCCAGGTGAGCCTGGGTGGGTCCGGGAGTCTGTTCTGGGGGGCAGGTCAGGAAGGGGCCGTCCCCTGGGTCTGGGCAGGTGCCGAGGGCTGGGGCTGGCTTGGAGCTGACACGGAAGGCCTCTGGGGTGGAAAATCCTGAGGGAAGGCGGGGAGGAAAGGATGGAGGATACCCCACCAATGCCTCCATTTATTCAAGGCCTTCCTCGTATTCAGGGCCTCTGGGGCACAGGTCAAAGGTTAACACCAGGTGAGAGAGGGGATCCGAGCTCCTGCCCCCACCCCAAGAGAGGTTTCCCCAGCTCACCCAAGGGTATTTTTTCCATTGATTTTTAAAGAGAATAGAAGGGAGTGGGGCGGGGGGGACAGACAGAGAGAGAAACATCCATGTGAGAGACACATCGATTGGTTGCCTCCCGCACGTGCCTCGACCGGGACAGGGGATCAAGCCTGCAACCGAGGTTTGTGCCCCTGATGGACTCGCACCCAAGACCCTTCAGTCCACGGGCCGACACGCTCAGCACTAAGCAAACCGGCGAGGGCCCAGCTCTTCTTCCACTCGGGCCCGCGGAGGCTCCCAGGCTGTCAGGAGCAGGCGTCAGTGTGTAGGGGACGCGCGGGGTGGGGGCCCACCTGTTTCTGGCAGAGGTCAAGCAGAGTGCGGACGCCCACCAGGCACCAGAGCTCGCCCAGCAGGGAGATGAGGACACCCAGCAGGTCCAGCCAGCGGCCCACCGTCAGCAGCAGCACGAAGAGGCCGCCCATGCGCACCAGCACCGTCTGGACCTGGCTCTGCAGGCCAGGGTGCTGCCGCTGCTCCTCTGTGGGACACACCGCCTGTCACCGCCCACCTGCCCCAACCGGCACCCCAAACTGAGGTCCAGCTGGATCAGGGCTGGGCCTCCCTGCTTCCCTCCCGCCCCCCACTCCCAGTGCAAGCCTTCCCCTCCCTCCCCCTGCAGCCCACCTCCCTTGCTTCTGGCCCCACCCCCACTCTTGGAGCCCCACAAGGCACCAGGCCCTCTGCCTCCCAGGCCTCACTGCTCACCTGCGCCTCCTGCTGGTGTGCCCCTCCTGCGCTCCGGACAGAGCACTCCACCCTGCAGCCCGACTCCTCTCCTGCACGTCTACGTCTCACCCCTTAGTAAGCCTGTCCACTCTGCCAAGCAGATCCCCACCCACGTCGCCTCGCTACTCCACTGCCCACCCCGGTCCCGGCCACCTTCGTCTCTCCAAGCAGCCTCCTCACTGGGCTCCTGGCTTCTGTTCTTGACCCTACAATTCAAGTGTCTACTCAACAGCTCATGACCTTCCGAACGCAGTGAGAGGACGTCATTCCTGTGCGTGTCACCCGCCAGCACTTCCCCCGCATTCGGAATGAGCTGCACACGCCTCGCCTTGCCTGTGAGGCCCTGCTGGATGTCCGGTGCCCGCGCCCAGTTCCTCTCATCCCTGGCTCGCTTCTCTTTACTCAAACCCGCAGCCACTGGGGTTTCTTTGCTTCAGCGAGCACCCCAAGCTCACTCCCACCCCAGTGCCTTTGCACCTGCTGCTCTCGACCTGACTGCCCTTCCTTTTCTGGCCACCCTCACTCTGTCCAGCCCATCCCCACTTTGCAGCCAGGAGCCTCTTCCTAGAGCCCAGATCTGATCAGAACCAACCCCCCCCCCGCCCCAACAACACTGCCCACGAGGACTCTCCATCAGGCCCCAGTGAACCGCGTCAGCTTCAGCCCCTCTTGGGGTGACAGCTACACTCAGCTTCTTCCAGTTGTTTGAGGCTGCCATGCTCTCTCACGTCTGAGCCCTGACATACAAGGTCATGTCCCCTCACCTCTCTCAGGGGCTCCTGCTTATCCTTAAAGGTCCAATTCCAGCACCATCTCCTCAGGGCACGCTGCACCCCTCTCTGAGTTGCCCCGCCACGTGGCCTCTGCCACAGGCTAGGCACCCTGGGGTGGCAGGGGTGGGGGCTAGCTTGTCAGCCTCCGGGGATCTAGGACAGTGCTGGGCCGCCAGACAGCAAATGCCCAGTGGGTGCCCAGGCCCCCCTGCGGCCCTCACCTTGCATGTAGATGACCAGCAGGGTGTAGCAGATGGTGAGCGGCGTCCAGAAGCGCACAGCCTCCGAGGTGGTCATGAAGTCCCGGTTGATGAGGGCCACGGCCGCCAGGTCGCCCACAGCAAAAGCCACGACCAGGGCGCGGCCCAGCAGGCAGGGCAGGTCACACGCCCCTGCCAGCAGACCCAGGCAGACCCCACAGTAGTGCTGGCTGCTGTGCAGCTCATAGAGGCGGCAGACGTGGCGGAGGAGGCGCTGGGCCAGCGAGCTCAGCAGCGCGGCCAGCCCGAGGCCCAGCAGCAGGTTGAGCGTGCGGTGAGAGGCGCCCTCCTGCAGGAAGCTCAGGCCGCAGCTCAGCCCACAGCCCAGCGAGTACTGGCCCAGCAGGTACAGCTGCAGCCTCTCGGTGCTCCCGGAGCCCTGGCGGGAAGATGGCAGGAGAGGGGCCGCGATGGTGGTCCCCTCACCACCGGGACACCGAGGGCTGGCAGGGTACAAACGCTTCAGTCTACAGGAGGCTGGGCCCCAAAGGAACCCCTCCGATCATTCCCCAAGAGGGAATCCTGCCTCCCGTCAAGCCCTAATGGGGTCACTTCTTCCCACTTAATTTCCATCCTGGTTGTTACTGGCACCCATGTGCTTGCTGAAGCACCGGTGGTGGCTCAGAGCCTTGGAGGCCTGGATTTAAAGCCTGACTCCACTTCCTGTGGGTTACCCTCTCTGAGCCTCAGTTTCCCCGTCTGTGAACGGGGCTCACACAGCCTTTCCCCTATGCTTGTGAGGGTCATGGGATGATGCACTCCAATGATCTAGCCTGCGGGGCCGTCAGTGCGCACCCATCACCTCCCGGCCTCACCTTGCCCAGGGACAGCAGCGTGGAGACAGCCCTGAGGGAGAACTCCAGCACCACCAGGGAGGCCACCCGGGGCCCCACGAGGGTCAGGATCAGGGCCAGCCCGGGCAGGTGCACGGACTCCAGCAAGGCCCACCGGGCCTGCAGCCGCTCCTTTTCCAGCCGCCATTCCGGGTTGCTGTGGGGGCAGAGGGGGTGTAGGCAGAGTGGCAGAGCCAGCAGCCTGGGCCCTGGAGGGGGTCCCGGGGCCCCGGCCACACTCCCTGGCTGGACCGGATGGGTGGTCTCTTGCCCCCAGTCCTCCCTCAGAGACCAGAGTCACAGCTGGGGGTCAGGGGCCTGAAAAGGGCTGGGAGTGGGCCGGGCAGGTGGACACTCACTTGGCACAGCCCACGAAGAAGTAAACCTTCAGGAGGCTGTTCAGGACGGAGACTCCGCAGGCCCCGATGAGGCCTGAGGGGAGGGAGGGAGAGTGGGCGTGCTCGCAGGGTTAGAGGAGGGGCAGCCTAGGGCTGGGAGACCTACAGGTGGGGTGCACCCTGCACCACCCCCTGCACCACCGGAGCAGGCCCTGGAGGGGGCGGGAGGAGGCGCTCACCTTTCAGAACAGAGTCGAGGAGGAGGCCGGAGCCCCACTCGAGGGAGGAGAGGCCCGGGAGCCAGGAGGGGAGGGACGGCAGGGAGAACATGGCAGCCAGATCCAGCCCAGCCTCGGGCCTGGTCTGCTCCGGAGAGCTGACGTCACAGGGCAAAGGTGCCGGTGCAGGCGAGGGAGGTGGGAGGGTCAAAGGCCCAGGGCGGGAGGGCAGGGAGGGGAGCGGGAGGGTTAGGGGTGATGGGACCAACTGCGGCCCAGTGTTCCCCATCCGGGCAGCACCAGATGAAGGGGCATCTCAGGGGCTGGTCTCTGTCCCCACTCAAGCCTGGTGCCCACTTTTCTGACTCTCCCTTAGGGCTTGCCTCACAGTGGCTTCCTGAAGCCCAGGCCTCTCTGTCCTGTCGTGCTTTGTCTCCAGCCTTCGGTCTGGGCTCTGTCCTCTCAGCCCAGAGTCTGGAGGGGGGCGTGTATCCCCTGCCAGGCCTGAGGTTGGGATCCAGCTCTGGGCCCCACCCCCGCAGCCACTGGCAGCGCCTTGACTATCCTCTCTGTGTCCACTAGGTGGCAGGCTTCCCCGGGGCCAGACGGGGTGGGGCTGTCCAGCCCAATGCTTTTGGACCCTCCTTCCCCAAACTGAAGTAGCTAAGGAAAGGGGTTCAGGGGAGGGGGAGACTAAGGTAGAGAGCCAAAGGGGCGGGGGGCTCAGGGTCAGGGGAGACTGAGGCTGCCGGCAGAGGAGACTCATTGAAGTAAAGAAAATAGAAAACTTTATTGGTTTGGAGTGTTGGTAGGCGTGTCCCCGGGAGCAGCTTTTCCCAGGCGCAGGTGTTAGCAGGGAAGGCGGTCAGGCTGCTGGGCCGGGGCCAGGCCTCCCCTTTCAGGGGCCTGGGCGTCCACCTCCGTGGCACAGAGGTGAGCGCGGCCTGAGGGACACCCACGCGGGGAGTGTGGCTGCAGCTTGGGGGAAGCGCCGGAGGAGGATGCCTGGCTCTGCTACTCCACTTGGGCCAGCCACTCCCCCAGCCTGGCCTCAGTCTCCTCATCTGAACCACAGGCATCCTGAGGGCTCCTTTCCAGGGTCGCCATGAGGATCTGTGCAAATGCCCGCAGTGCTAGGCACCGGGAGGGCCTCAGGAGAGCCATAGTTGAGGTGACAGGCTGAATTGTGTCCCCCCTGCACCCCAATTCATTATAATGAAGTCCTACCCCCAGGACCTCAGAGGGTGACTGTAGTTGGAGAAGGGTCTTTACAGAGGTGATTAAGTTACCATGCGGTCACTAGGGTGGCCCTCGTCCCAAATGACTGGTCCTTATGAGATGAGATTGGGGCACAGACACGCACAGAAGGAAGGACACACAGAAATCCGCCATCTCAAGCCAAGGAGCGAGGCCTGAGAAGAAACCAACCCTGCTGACCCCTTGATCTTGGACTTCCGGCTTCCAGAACTGGGAGAAATCACCGTCGATGGTTATAGCCGCCTGGTCTGAGGCACTTTGTTCCGGCAGCCCTGGCGGACCGCCACGGGAGATGACACGCCTCCGGGGCACCCAGGGTCTCCTGTGTGCAGTGATCCCTTGGGGACACTCCGCCCCGCGTCCTGGTCCTTGCCAAGGGCACAGTTCTGGGCTGGGCAGGGTTGCTCCAGTCCTGGCTCTGCCATTTTAACGCTGTGTGGCTTTGATCAAAGCTCTTCACCCTTCTGAGCCTCGGCTTGCTCCTTGGTGAGAGGGTTTGTCACCTCCCACTGTTGTTTCAGGTTGAAGCCGCTGATGCAGGTAAGTGACCCAGCTCATGGCTGTACTCGGGGCCCTGGGACAAGGCAACCCCAAGCAGAGAAGGAAGGGAAGAGGACTTTCCAGAGAACAGAGGTGGTGATTGGCAGCAGGCTGGTGGGTCATGGGGCTGGTGGTCACGGGGCTGGTGGGTTGACCAGCTGTCCACGCTCTCCCCAGACCCGGGGCAGAACCTGGGCCTGTGGCTGGTGAGAGATGGCCATTCCCAGCTGGAGCAGGGTGACGGGCTGTGTCAGGCTGTGGGGTGAGGGATGCCCTAGATGCCCTGGCCCCACCCTACCGGGCCAGTTTCCGGAGCTCATCCCAGAAGAGCATGCTGAGGATGGTGTGGGGGCCCAGGCGCAGGTAGGCGGGGCCCAGACCCTTGTAGAGCGCTGGGGGTCCCTCCTGCCGCCAGATCTTCACCAGGCAGTCAGCCAAGCCCCGGTACAGCCGGCCCTGGGGACAGACGCAGGGTGGGAGTCACTACAGGCGCCGTGGGGCCCTGGCTGGCACACCAGAATATGTCTGTGTGTAAGGGCTTCTGTGGCACCTCAGAAAAGGCACCCCCCCCCCCCCAATCTAGGGAAATTACAGAATGAAGGATCTTTACGTGACAACATTTTAAAAGGAGTCTCTTCCTTCAGGCAGCCCCAGCCCCAGCCAGGGGCTGTTTGGCTAGTGGCACACAGGTGGGTTTCATCCCTAACAGCCTGTGGAGGGCACCTGCGTGTTGGGCACAGCTGCACCAGCGTACATGATGGCGGACACCTGTCTGTGAGGCCGTGGGGTCAGGCCTGGATTCCAGTGCAGGGTCCTCCACACATAACAGCTGGGTGACCTCAAGCAAGTCACTTGATATCTCTGAGCCTCAGTTTCCTCATCAGGAAAATGAAGGTGGGTGTGAGGATGGAATAAATTCCAGATGTGAGACTGCTTAGCACGTGCCTAGGTCATAGGTGCTCCGCACACAAGCCGAATGAATGCGTTTGCATGTATGTCACATGCCTGTGTGTCTCGGCTGTGTGTATGTGTGTGTGTGTGTGTGTGTGTGTGTGTTGGGACGGGTGCTCTCCAGCTCCCCACATCCTCACCACCGGGTCCCCTGCTCACCCTGCCAGCTCCATCCACAGGCTGATTGTACAGCCGAGTGCTGACCACATCGAAGGGGGTCATGACCGCCACCACCGCCACACTGCTGATCATGCCTCCGGCCAGGGCCACCAGCCAGCTGTCCTCCGGGAGCCACTGTGGGGATGGCACAGGCTGCTGACACCTGCCGCTGCTCCCACCAGCCTCCCTCCACCTGGGGGAAGGGAGAAGACAGGGCCCCTCCAGCCATTCCCCACCCACATCTCCCCCACAAGGTCCTTCACACCTTCAGGGTTCACTGCTGGCCCCCCATTCCTGCTTGGCCCAGGGGTCCTATGGGGCCTTGTCTGTCACCACCCACTGGGGTTCCCTGTGTGAGAGTCCAGCTGGAGATGTTGAGGTGTGACTCGGGCCCAGGCAGAGAGGGAGAAAGGAGGCAGGTGGCCCTCCTCACTCCTGTGTGTCTGTGTCCCTGGCCCCTCACCTGTCGCTCCTGCACCCAGGCCTTGGCAGAGGCGAAGGTGGCCAGCTGGGCAGCTGAGCCAACCATGACTCGGGGCACAGCCCCGCCCACACCCCGCCACAGACCTGCCAGGCCCTGCTGCCGCCAGATGGTCTCCAAGGCCCCCAGGACGCTCTGTGGGGAGAGGGCACAGGGTCACTGGGCAGCCCCTTGCCTGCCCAGGAGCCCACCCAGCCCGGGGAGCTCTGGGGAGTGACAGTCCCACCTGGTGGTGGTGCTGGTGCCCCACAGCCATCTCGGCCACCGTCTGGGCCTGCAGCTGCGTTTTGACCTGTGAGAGCAGAGGTGATGGAGGGCTTAGGGCCCAGCCTTGGGAGCCTGGCTGAGCTGTGTGGGTGGAGGGCACCCTTTCCTGGTCGCCCAGGGCAGAGTGCAGGCCCGGGCAGCGATGTTTCAGGGAGCAGTCCCACTGAGCACCTGGACTTCCAGGAGCCCACACTGCAGCTTAGGGGGCGTGTGAAACAGGGTTGGGGCGAGTCTCCAGAGTTGGCCGGCTCTGCACACACCCCCTGTGTCTGCTTACCTTCGAAAAGCTGTTCTGAGGGCCGGGGGAGAGGACAGTGGTACCGCATCCAGCCTAGTGCCAGCCTGGCTCCGGGAAGCATCATTCTTTTTTAAAATGTTTTTATAGAGAGAGTACTTATTCATTTTTTATTTCTTTTAACTGTTTTTTATTGATTTTTAGAGAGAGAGAAAGGGAGAGGGATAGAGAGATAGAAACATGGATGAGAGAGAAACATCATTGATCAGCTGCTCCCTTTCCGCCTCTGACTGGGGATGGAGCCCACAACCTGTGCATGTTCCCTGTCCAGGAATAGAATAGGTGACCTCTTAGTTCCTGGTTGATGCTCAACCACTGTGCTACACTAGACAGGCAGGGAAGCTTTATTATTTTTTATTTTTTAATATGTTTTTTAAAAAATATTTTATTGATTTTTTACAGAGAGGAAGGGAGAGGGATAGAGAGTTAGAAACATCGATGAGAGAAAAACATCGATCAGCTGCCTCCTGCACACTCCCTACTGGGTATGTGCCCGCAACCAAGGTACATGCCCTTGACCGGAATCGAACCTGGGACCCTTGAGTGCGCAGGCCGACGCTCTATCCACTGAGCCAAACCGGTTAGGGCTTAATATGTTTTTATTGACTTTTTTTAAGAGAGAGAGAGGGAGGGAGAGGGATAGAGATGAGAGAGAAACATGGAAAGGCTGCCTCCCGCATGTCCCCCACTGGGGATCGAGCCTGCAACCTGGGCATGTGCCCTGACTGGGAATTGAACCCAGGACCTCTTGGTTCATGGATGGATGCTCACCACTAGGCCACACTGACTAGGCTGGAAGCTTTACTCTTGACTTGTACAAGCCACACAAGTGCACACCTCCAGCACACCTGCTACCCTCTGCCCCTGCCCTGGCTCAGGACCTGCAGGATGGGGACTCCAGGGGACAGAGGATGGGGCAAGGTCCTGGGGCAGATTTCAGTCCTGGGAAGGGATGTTCCAGGGAGCAGCCCCACCTAGCCTGCCCCCACCCCCTTCACTGCCTCCCCTCCCCCCGCCCTGGCCACAGAGGCCAGCCCTGGAAGCTTTGGAGCCCTGGCGGGAGTTGGGTCACGGGATGGTGGAGGATGGAGACGAGGCACTCACCAGGTAAGCAGGGCTCCCCACGAAGGCTCCCAGTGCCCCAGCCACCGCACCTGCGACCACGGTGCCACCTGGCTGCTGGGTGAGGCCAGCCTGGCAGGCCAGGCTGTAGCAATAGAAGCGGACGCTGTTCATCAGGCCCTGGTAGAGCAGGCTGGCGGCCAGCCCCTTCTGCAGGCCACTCAGCCCATCTGCTCTGGCCACGGCGGCGATGGAGGCCACAAAGCCCCGGTAGGGCTGAGGGTAGGTGCCCGGGGCCTGCAGCTCCCCCTGCAGCTGCAGCCGAGTCTTCACCACCTCCAGCGGGTTGGTGAAGACGCAGGCCAGGCAACAGGCCGAGGCACCCAGCACCAGGTCCACAGCCGGGGCCACCGCTCCCGTGTCCTCTGTGCCAGCAGCTGGCTGTGCCCGGGTCAGGGGCATGGCACAGACCCTGGGGTGGTGGCGCTCAGGTTGCCTGTACCCCTGGAGGGTCACAGGGCTAGGGATCGAGGGGCCCGGGGGCCATGTCTGGAGGGCAGGGTCCGGTGGGACAGGCCTGCAGCTGCCAGGCCGTTGCTGATCTATCCCGGGAGTCCACCTGCCCCGCGCTCAGCTCACGCCTGGGCTGTGGGTGCCTGGGACACACCCCTGCTGGGTTCCGACCAATCCCAGCTGCCTTTGTTCTCCACACCTCCTGGCTGGGCGGACCTAGACACTGGGATCTGGGGCAAAGGTCACCTGGACCAGCAAGAGATTGGGGGCAGGGAGGTGCCAATCAGCTGCGCCTCCTTCTCCTGCCCCTTGTCCTCCAGCCCTCCCTGTGGTCCCTGGGGCAAAGGGCTGGTGCTTCTGCCCCACCTTAGGCTTAGCCAGTCCTGCTGCAGCTCAGAGCCCTGGGCATGGGGAACTGCCCCGGGGGGCTCCTGGCCACAGTCTGCTGGGCAACTCAGCCACAGCCCCACTCCTACCCCTGCCGCGTGTGAGGACCCCTCTCGGGCCTCGGCCTTCCAGTCTGGCTCCCACAGTCTGCGGTCCCACTGTCAGGGCGGGCAGAGGAGGGACTGACCTGGACCCCAGCGGTGCTAGAATGTGACAGTGCAGGTCACTTCCCCTGAGCGTCAGCTCTCCATTTGTAAAGGGGGGCGGCCATACCCACGGCAGAGCTTCTCTGGAGGGTCAGTGATGTGTGAAAAGCACCCAACAAAGGTGGTCCACATCCCCCCTGCCGGGGTCCCTGGGGGGGTAGGAGACCTCCAGGAGTGACCAGTGGCTTTGGCCGCTTACCTGGTAGGGACTTGTCCCTCCGCCCTACCCTCCTCCCAGTGGGAACCCCTCCTGGGTTGTGGCTTCTGGAGGAGCCCCTGCAGGAAATGGCCCTTTGTGCCTGGTGAAAGGCGCCCGCTCCCCCTCTCCCCGCACTGCTGCCAGGTGCCAGGCTGCTCACCTTGACCTCTGCCCTCAGAGCAGTTCTCTCCTGCCAGGGCCACCCTGCATCACCCTAGGCGCTGGTGTCAGTGTCAAAACCGGAGGCAGAGCCGGCCTGCCTGGAACCCTGCCTCGGTGGCCGCCACACCCACCCCCTCCCGAGTCTACCCCTTTCCTCCGGTGTGTGTGAGGCCCTGCAGGTGGCAGTGGCGAACGGCTCCCCAGCCTGGTAGGCTTGGCATCCTCTAGCCAGCCCCTGGGGCAGCAGCTCGACAAGAGGCCTCGGGAACAGCGTGAATTCTCCCGGGTTTACCCGAGTGCCTGGCATCTACCCCCATGGCTGGGAGGCCAGGAGGCAGGAGTGTCTTTCTGGTAGTGGAGACCCGCCTAGGCCTGGGCCACCCCACCCCTGGCCCCTGCAGGAAACAGGAGGGAGGGCAAAGGTCAGGCCGTGGACTCCCAGGCCTGGGCTCCTCCAGACTCGAGTGCCCCAGGCCGCAGGGACTCTGGTTCCCAGTGTTGGCACCGGCGGCCGATGGAACGTTGTGGAATAAAGAACGAGGGTCGAGGGGCCTGAGAAGAGGGATTGGAGGTCCCCCACCCCATCCTGGTCAGAAAGGGCCAGTGACAAGTCTTGGCAATATAACATCTATTTTATTTTAAAAAACAAAACCCAGACCCGACTCCTTCCCCAAGAGGGCCCTTGACAAGCTCTTGGGAAGAGCCTGGCTCTAGCCAAGCAGGACAGTCAGGAGGCTCCAACGTGGACCCCAGGCTGGTGGGCTCTGCCCTGCTCCATGCCCGGCTCCCTCCCCTCTGCTTCCGGTGCAAGGACACAGCCCCATTCCTAGGTCCACAGCACTGCCAGGTTCAGGGAGAGGCAAGGGCAGGGGCCCACGGACATGCAGGGCCTCCTGGCAGCCAGGGAGGGCCAGTCCCCATGGGACGGGTTAGTGAGGAGATGACATGCACTAAGACCTCAGTGTTCCGATTCCCTGCACGGCCGGGTATACGTTCAAAAATGAATGAACAGGATGGCCAGACACTCCGGGCCCCAGGGCGGCCTGAGCCTCTGCCCAGGCCAGGGAGGAAGAGGGGACCCCCCCCCATCCTTCTGCTCCCTCAGGGTCGATATTATTCCCATCGCCATCTTAAAGAGATGGTGTGGGCTGAGGCGTGGCCCTGGGAGGAGGCTGTGCAACTACAGAGCCCATAGGGCTCAGACCTCTGCCCCTGGCATTCCCAGTGCCCACCTGCTGGGCAGGTGCCCAGGGTGTTCCGCACCCACTCTAGATCACAGGGAGGGACAGACCCTGTCTCAGGCCCCGCCCGCTGGTTCTACCACCCGGGGTGGCAGTGGGCTGTGGAACGGGTGGAGGCCTGGCCCCGAGCAGCACGCCACCGCTGTGGTGACCGTGTGTGCCCCTCGCGCCTCCCTGTCCTGCCCACCAGGACACCGGCCAGCTCCGCCTCAGCACCAGGGGTCCCGGGAGGCTCTGCCGCGGCAGAGGCTGTCGCTGCGCTGCCACGCGCTGTGGATGAGGCTCAGGGCGTCCTCGAACTTCTTGTGGGAGGCCTCCTGGATGGCCTTGTGGGGGAGGTCCACCTGTGTCGGGCGGCAGGGAGCGTGAGGGCCACGGAGCCCCCGCACCAGGGCAGCCTTGTCCGCCCAGCTGAATTCTGCCCTTCAAGGTGGGATTGAAGCTGAGACCAGGTGACGGCCCCGAGCCTCCTTCCGGGGCAGGCCCAGCTCTGGGGTGGGTGCCCACCAGGCAGGTCCTGCACTCTAGCTGGCTGCGCACCTGAGTGTCCTGCTTATCTGGAATAGCTCGGCCTCAGCCCCACCGTCAGCGCTCAATTCGTGCTATTCTATTGGAACCAAGAAGGCCGGGATGGCACCAAGTCTCAGGCTCCTTGGGAGTCAGGGTTGCCCTTTGGTCCTAATGTTCGTGTCTGTCCCAGAGCTACAGGTCCGGTGCTGTCCCCAGGCCCCCAACCCCTGCCTCGGTCTGTGCCATGCAAGGCTCCTCTGTAGGGAACGGCTCGCTCCGCAGGGCCACGGGCAGCTGAGTACCTGGTAGATGGTTCTCCACCCAGAGTTCAGTGCAGACAGGAATCGGTCCAGTTCAGATGTGCAGCTCAGGTAGATGACCCAGGGTGGGAGGGGCTGCTGGCCGTCCCGGGAGAACTCCTGGGGAGAGCGGGGCCCGGTCAGCCAACACAGGGCTCCTGCGGCAGGGCCTGCCTCCAGCAACCCCCACCCGACTCACCAAGACACAGTACTCCCTGCCCGGTTCCGTGGAGACGGCGCTGATGTCGGCCAGCGCGGCTGTGCCCAGGGAGCGGAAGAAGCTGGTCTGGCAATCCTCGTGGCAGGTGAAAAGGCGGTCATCGGTGATCACCAGGCAGCAGGGGATGCAGGGGGTGGGAGGCACCCCCTGGGGGATGACCTGAGGTCATTGGCAGAGGAGCAGGAAGCCAGCTGGAGCTCCTGGGCCGGTCTCCCCATCCAGGGGCCCAGCCAGCCCTTAGCCCCGCCTCCAGAAGTCAGGCAGGCTCCGCCCACTCAGGGCTATAGGTGGGGTGGGGTGACCATGAGAGTTCCAGGGCCTGCTCCTGGGCTGTCCCTGGAGGAACCTGTCTTAATCCCCACAGGTTGCTCCATGACTGGCGTGGGTTTAGGGAAGGGACACAGAGCCGGGTGGGGAGGCCAGGTGAACGGTGGAGGCAGGAGCAGCTCACCCCTTTGGACACGGCCTGGCAGAGGTGTTGCATCCAGTCGGCCATCTCAGCCTCGCTCTCGGCGCTCAGCTCCAGGCAGGGCCGGTCAGCAAGGATGACCTGGAAGGCGTGGGGCCGATCCGTGGTGTTGGACCTCCGACAGCCACCGCACTGCTCCCCCCTGGGCCAGAGGAGGAGGGGTGAAACGGGAGCGAGGAGGCAGGGGTGGCTCAAGGCCTGTGGGTACAGGGCCTGCCCAGTCCCAGGGCGGAGGACACCAGAAGTCCAGACCCCTCTGGCTCTCAGGAGAGGCTGAGAGCTGCTGGGCAGCCCCACTCCATCCTGTGCAACGCCTTTTATGTCCATAATCAAAGGTCCTTCTAGAATCTAAACATGGCCAGGTGAGGGGTGAGAATCAGCTCTTAGCTCCGGCCTCTCAGAATCAGTGCACATCCTCATGTTCCGTTAGGGCTCACACTTCCTCCAAGTATGTGTGCATCCATCTTCCCCATCAGGGCAGGTGCTTCCCAGGGAAGGGACTGGCCCCTATCAGGCCGGGGGACTGCCTCCCCTATCAGACCAGACCCTTTCCAGGCAAGAAGCTCTTGCTTCCCTGAGAGGAGCTTTCCCTTCCCCCTCCCTGGGTCCCAGCAGTCCTCAGAGCTCAGCAGGACCCAGGGCACAGGGTCAGGGCTGCTGGATGCAGTGGGGTGAGGGGCAGGCGGAGCTGACAAGAGGGAGAGCCAGGAGCTGTCTCAGGGAGAACAGGAGCACAGGCCCCAAGCTCAGCCAGAGCCTTGACCTTCAGGCCACGATGCCAGACCCCACCTCCCCAGTCCCGTTGCCAGGACACTTACCCCATGTTCACCGAGAGCAGGGGGATGACATCGGTGCGGTCGGGGTACTGGTAGAGGATCCCGTTGCTGCAGGGACACACATGGCAGGGCTGAGGCCTGTCCCAGCTCGGGACCAGGTGGAGCCCAGATCCCGGGGACTCCCACAGGCTGGAGCCTTGAACCCAAGGCCAAGCGGCGGGGGGGGGGGGCGGGGGGGGGGGGGGGGCGGGGGGGGGGGCGCTGTGTTCTGTGGCGGGGAGGATGAAGAAAGGACTGCAGAGGGACAGCAACCTGGGAGCTCGGGGCAGCCCTGCCCAGGTCTTTGCCTGCAGCCTTCCAGGCGGGCTGCTTTGGGGTGGCCGGGGTCGGAGCCCGGGGTGGTCCCCAAGGAGGCTGGCTTTACAGAGAAGCTCTAATATCCTGTGTATGTCTCCTACGCCCTGTGGGGAGGGAGTTTCCCCGCTCGGTTCCCTTCAGTGACGGGCTGCGAAGAGCTCACAACCTGTCGACTCACAACCTCAGGGCGAGCCTGACCAGAGCTGCGGGGGCTCCCACCTGAGCACCACGAAGCAGGTCTTCCACAGCTCCTTGCCCAGGTAGGAGGTGCCCGCCTTGTAATGCAGCATGCCCTCCTTGGTGATGGCGCCCTCGGGGGGTGAGCAGTGGCAGGGGACGGGGCCCAGGGACTCGTCAGTGGGGTCCTCCCAGTGCACGAGCCCATAGAAGCGCACGGTCACAGCGGCTGCCTGGGGCGGGGGGGTGGGGGCAGTAGACAGAGCGGTGAGGTCCCGGCCAGCACCAGGGGGGGCCACTGAGAGCAAGGACACGCCCCAGGCCCAGGCCCTCGGCCCCTGCCCCCGCCTCCCCAGCTTCTTACCTCACACTTAGATTCCTGGGCCACGAACTTGGCCAGTGCCAGCTTCTCCATGGTGGCATCGGTCAGGATGCTGGGGTACGGGGGTTCCCGACAGCCTTTGATCATGGCCGACTTCAAAGAAGCCAAGAAGAACCTGCACGGGGAGTGGGGTTTGCCGTCAGAGGCACGTGCCCCCCGCCCTGCCGGGCTCACAGACACTTGGGGGAGGGATCTGGCTGGAACCAGAGCTCAGGGCAGCGGGCAGGGCAGTGATGGGGCAGCAGGCCACGGTCACCCAGTGGCAACTTAGAAAAGGCTTGCCCATTCCCAATGGCCAAGGGGCTTTGGGTTCTGATAGCAAGGGGAGACTGACAAGGGACTGCAGGAGGACTGGAACACCAGTGCCATCTGGTTGCATGCAGGCTCCGTGTGGAGGCCTGGGGGGCGCCGCGGTCCAGCAGCCAGGCTATGCTTTCTTCCTGCTGAAACTCATGTTACCCCTTCCTCTCTGCAGTCGCCTGGGTTGACCACGAATCAACCAGTCGGCATGTCTGTCTATTTCCTTCCCTCTCTGACCAGACCGCAGGATCCAGAGGGAATATACCTCTGTCCCCACTTCTTCCTATGCCACTTCCCACCCTCCACCCGAGGGCGGGAGTCCAGGGCACGGCCACCTTAGTGGCCGAGGCTGATCCTCCAGCTCCGCGGAGGGTGGGTGTCACTCACTCAGCCAGAGCCGCGTCGGCAGTGTCCAGCAGAAACTGCTTCCTGCGGTTGGTGCACACCAGCCTCACCGCCTGCTGGTCCAAGCCCACCTGCCAGAGACCACACCTCCCATGCATACAGGCCTGGCCGCTGCCAGAAGAGCAGCCACAGCCAGACTGAGGGCCAGGCTGGGGGGCGGGGAGGACGTGCACCCTGGGGTCGCCACGAGGTAAAGCTCCGGAGGCCTGGGACCCTGGCCCGAGTTAGGGAGGGACGGACAGAAAGGCACCCTCAAGCTCGGCTCCCACCCCCAGCACCATGGACAGAAGCTGCTCGGAGAGAGGAGCTGGCGCCCAACCCCGGGGCTGAGGCAGGGGCGTGCTCTGCTCTGTGTATGGCTGGACCTACAGCAAACAGCAGCTGCGGAGCCTGGACTCACCGACACGTAGTCAAGCTCATTGTACGAGACGGCCTCTTCCACCAGGTATGGCTTCTCTGTGGCCCCTGAGAGGAAATGCCAATGCTTATTACCCACAGCGGCCTCTCTTCCCTCCCCTGCCCGTCTTCTAAGACCTGGCCCCTCTCTCCAGGAGACCCGCCTGGGCCCCGGGATCTGAAATGATGGAGGATGACATGGGTGCGGATGGAGAGGAGGCCCGGGCTCATGTCTTGGGGCTGCTGGGCCTGCTGGCAACACCTCCCGTGGAGTGTATCTTCATCACCACACGCCAGGCAGCTGAGGGACACCCGGGGTGTGGGGGGCTTCGGGAAGGGGGGCGGCAGGTACCTTTCCGGAGCAGGTAGACGTAGCAGTCGGTGAGCAGCACGTACAGCAGCTGCAGGGTGCCCTCCATGTGCCCCGTGCTCATCCGGATCATCTGCGGGTGAAGCAGAAACCGGTCAGGCACGGTGGCTCCTGCCCGCCAGCCCCGGGCAGTGCGCTTCCCCTTCTGACTGCTCGGTGGCCCACCCCGCCCTGCCCGGGCTGTGCTGGGACTTACTTTGAAGAGCTGCTCTTCGTTTTCTCGAAACACGTGGATCATCAGCAGGAGTAAGTGATTGTTGTCTACTCTGTGAGAGGGACAAGTGTGGGGAGGGCGCGGTGTCAGGCTGGGGCAGGGGCAGGAGAGGTGAAACAGGCACAGAGAGGAGATACATGCACAGAGAGGTGGCACAGGCACCCAGAGGCGGTGCGGGCACCCAGAGGGCGTAGAGGCACCCAGAGGCGGTACAGGTACCAACAGGGCGTAGAGGCACCCAGAGGTGGTGCAGGTATCAGAGGTCACAGAGGCACCCAGAGGGCATAGAGGCACCCAGAGGTGGTGTAGGTATCAGAGGGCATAGAGGCACCCAGAGGCGGTACAAGTACCAATAGGGCATAGAGGCACCCACAGGTGGTGTAGGTACCAAAAGGGCATAGAGGCACCCAGAGGGCATAGAGGCACCCAGAGGTGGTGCAGGTATCAGAGGGCGTAGAGGCACCCAGAGGCGGTGCCCCCAGAGGCGGTGCAGCTGTCATGGCTCTGCCCCCAACCAGGAGCCAAATGAAGGAGGGGAGGACCATACCCCTCCTACCTAACAGCCCAGGCTGGGTCTCCTGGGCGTTGTGCTTATTAGTTACTGGGAGGACAGACCCTGGGCCCCTGCTTCAAGGACTGGGAGTGTCTCTCACCAGCGCACACAGCCTTGCTCACCTGAACTCCGCCGAGTGGGACATCTCAGAAGGGCTCCCCTGCCCCTCCTCCACCCCAGAGTCCTCCGCGCTGCTCAGACAGGGGCTGGGCTGGTCTCGCTTGAGCTGGCAAAGAGCCTCCTGGGTCCCGGACTCCGGCTCAGGCCCAGGCCCCTCCTTGACGGGGGGCACCTGGGTCTCCGGTGCCCGGGTCTCTGGCTCCTGAGCCTCCCCCAGGGTGGCCCCTAGGGGCGGAGGCGCCTGTCCCTCTCCTCCTCCTCCTCCCTCTTCTTCTTGGCCAGCAGCCGCAGGGCCACCAGGAACATGCAGCGGTTGGCTAGGCCCTGTAGGGTCATGGTGGCCACCACCTGATGTAACAGTGCTTGGACTCTCGACGGTAAAGCGGTAGAAGTCCATTGGGGCCGGAAGCCCCTCACTAAAGTCACAAAACGGCGGTCTCTCCGGGGTGTCCCCCGGAGAGCCGGTCCGAAAGGGCTGGTCTGGGGGCTCGCCGTGGGAGCACCAGGTGCGAGGGTCCAGCTGCCCGTTGAGCTGGTCGATGACTTTACTCAGGGGCTGCCCCACGCGCTCCATAGAGGTGTCCTTCATTTCAGGGATGAGCAGGCCCATCTGGCTGGGCTCTGAGCGCTCGCTGCTCTCAGCGGCGCTGCTGGGCCCCTCTCCCTTCTCCTGGGGGGAAGCCAAGGTGATGTCTGGTGAGCCCCGCCCAAGGCCTGGGCTGCTGACCCGGCTGTCGCCATCCCCCCTCCTGGCACCCGTGTGCTGGGCGGAGGCTGGGCGAAGTGGACTAGCTTCCTCATCTGATCTGGTCTTCTTCTTCTTGCCAGTTTTCTTTTTCTTGGTGACCCTGGGAGAGAGGCGAGGGGAGAAATTAGCCTCTGAGCACCAGGCACTCAGGGACATGGATGGGTGGGGCCAAAAGAGGTGATCCTGGGTGTGTGACCTCTGAGGGCATGGCCAGAGCTTCAGTGGTCCCGGGCAGTGCTGGGTGCAGGGTCCTGGCTGGGGGCAGCAGCGGCTGGGCCCCTGAGGTCTCCCCCATGGCTGGCAGAGGCAGGGACCAGCCCGAGGAGGCACAGATGGCAGCAGCCAGAGGCCCCTGAGCAGGTCCTGCAGTGCAGCTAGCTGCGTTCTAGGGAACAACAGGCCACGGTTGGTCAGGCCAATGGTCCCTCTACTCAGCCCTTCCCTTAGGACGTGGGCCATGGCCCCTGCGCTGGCCTCACTTCCCATCACGGATAATTCAACTAGAAATGGACTCAAAGTCTTTGGGCTCAAACTCCTGGCACCCACTCTTCGGTCCCACGTTGGCTGCCGTGGGCCTGGCTAAGGGACCCCGGGTCTGAGCGGCTCAAGCTGCTCTGGACGCGGACCAGCCAGTGCCTCTGTCTTCCAGGCCAGCTATTCCTCTTGCTCAAGGCACCAGCAAGGGAAGAGGGGGTACTTTGCCTCCAGGAAGACGCCCAACTGCCTGCCTGGACTGAAGAGGGATGCTCACCCCCTCACCACTGACCTGATGACCTCGAGCTCCGTGCTGGCGTCCAGCAGCTCCGGGGGGTGCGGCTCCTTCCCCTGAGAGGCGGTGTGCACAGGGGTGGTGTCAGAGGAGGAGACGGCCTCTGCCTGGTCCTCATTGAAGGGGTTGTGGCGCTGGGTGGGACTCTTGGTGGAAGCCTTGCTGCTGGTCAGGTCGGAGGCAGTGGAGCGGGGCCCACTGACAGTGTCTGTGAGGTCCCCATCTGCGAGGAGGAAGAGCAGCAAGCAGGACACCGCCCGTCAGACACCCTCTGGGGCCCCCAAAGCAGCCTGGGCAAATTCCTCCCAGGGAAATCTGATGGGGTGGCCCCGTTTCAAGCGTAGAAGCCCAGACCCAACAGGACACGGGATCTGTGCTTTCAGGGCAACTTAGAGGGACCACCATCACCACCACCACCACCAGCAGCAGCAGCAGCAGCAGGAGCCCTTGAGAGTCATGGCAACGTGGCCAATTGGAGGTAAGAGCTCCAAGCTGAAGCCCCCGGGTGGTGACCTCGGTGCCCGCAGAGGAGCGGGCCGCACCCCTCTCAGTTTAACCCTCCCTCAGCGGAGGCTGGAGGGGTGCCCGCAAGGCACTGGGAGGACTGAGATACCCCAAGTCCTCTGAGGGTCCCCCACAGAGGCAGATAAGAAGGAACAAAAGAGAGGACAGAGATCAGAGAAAATGCGGGTGCAGAGTGAAGGGCAAAGGCCGAGGGGTGAGGAGCAGGGGGAAGGGCAGAGAGAAGGAGCCAGAGCACAGGAGGGAGGAGATGTGAAGGGGACAAGAAACGTGTGCCGCGTGGCTGCCCACAGATGCCTCGTGGGCCCTTCAGTGGCTGCCTCTCTCCCTGACGACCCACATGCTCCAGGGGCAGGACCAGGGGCCCCATAAGGGGGGTGCTGAGAACTCGCTTTCACTCCAGCCTCAGCTTGCATACGGGTCCACTGTCACCCACCTCCGCCCGGGGAGAAGACGGGTGGGGATGCTGCTGCCCCTCCAGAGCGGACCTGGCATACCCCCCCCCCCCCCCCATCCATCCGGGTCACCAGAACAGGACACGGAGAGGAGAAGCACACGGGACATTTATCTGGTGGCAGATGGGAGCTGCCCAAGCAGAGGCCGAGGCCCGGCTGGTGGAACAGCCTGGGTGAAGGTTAATGGCAGGGGACACAGGCCGTTCACGCCCCATTAGCCACCTTGTACAAGGTGTACTGGCCATTATCTGCCCTGGAGACGGGCAAGCATGCTGCCCACCCTCAGCCTCACCCAAAGGGCCTGGTGGCCGTCAGCTTCCTAGCGGACCTCGGGACCGCTGGCGGCTGCCTGCTGACACAGCACGCCATCCGTATTTTTCAAAAAGTACATTGTCTTTTAATATAAGGGCAAAGGAGGCAGCTAAAAGCAATTGCCAGCCCTGCCAGAAAAAAACACCAGCAACAGCCTGGCAGGTGGGGCTCACCGGTTGACCACTGACCCATGAACCAGGAGGTCACGGCTGGATTCACGGTCAGGGCACATGCCTGGGTTGTGGCTTGATCCCCAGTAGGGGGTGTGCAGGAGGAAGCTGATCAGTGATTCTCTCTCATCATTGATGTTTCTCTCCCCATCCATGAAATCAGTAAAAATATATTAAAAACCTCAAAACCACCAGCAATAGATGAGACTTTCTCCTGACGTCCTGGGACCACAGCGCCCTAGTTCTCAATGCAGAAAACCTTGCCCTTCGGTCTCAGAGAAGGTTCCTGCAAAGCCCTGAGTCTTGTCCCAGGCCTGGGGACCTGCAGCTGCTCCTGGGAGGAGCCCAAGAGGTGAGCGAGTGGACCACCGGACGTGGTGGGTGTCAAGGCTGGGGTACCTCCAATCCTGTAAATGAGCCAAGGACCATGGGACAGCCGCCCAGTCCCCACCCCGGGGCCCACAGGGTGCTCTGCAGGGCCCTGCTCGTCAAGCATTGCAACAGGCAACAAGTAGCGGGTCAGGAGGGTTAGCGGTTAGAACCAGAGGGGAAATATTGATGCCCAGCGAGCCTACTGCAAGGAGAGAGGCTGAGAGGACAGACAGGTGCTGTCAGGATGGAATTCTGGACTTCACGCTACTCTTAGCTGCGAGGTGGGACTCTGATGCTACGCTCCTGGCCAGATGGCGGAATTTATTTTTCCCGGTGTCATCTTATTTCCCTCGGACTTCAGCGGTTTCATCTGCATGTTACTGGGGCAAAGGTCATCTGTCATCCATTACTCAGAGATCACCGCTCTCATAATGAGGAGCCAGCTCTGGAGCAGTGGGAGGGCGCCTGTCCCTCCCCTTCAGAGGCTGCCCCCACCTCACCCTGGATGGAAGTGACCTACAGGGCAAGGGGCCTCTAACACGGGGCCTGGTTATGGCCTCAGATTTAAAGAGGACACGTTAATGTCAGGAACATGCCCTGTGCTCTGAGCAATCACGGAACTGAACGTAAAGAATAGCTTCACAAACTCTCACAAGCCCAGAAGTGGGGGCCCCCTCCCCGCCCAGCAGGAAAATGCCTGAGTATTACTGCCACCTAGTGGACACGGTGGGAGGGTGGGCTGAGTGAGTGTATTTTAATCTGCCTTGAAATTTAAGAGAATCTCTCCATCGGAAGGTTCACCTGTACGATATGTGGGCAATTTCCCTCAATCTCCTTCAAAAATGTCCGAGAGGAAGCCATTAAGAATGGACTGAAGGAATCAAGCCTCTGCCTTTGCTTCTTGATGCTTCTGACACAGGAATGCGTCTGACCTACAGGAATTACAACCCACACGCTCCAAGGCATCTCTTTCTAGAACGAATCTGCACTCGCTGGATCAAGCCCCAGTGCGTGCCCAAGGCCGGCAGTTCCCCAGGCACATCCCGTGCATGGAGTGGCACCGGAGGCGGGAAGGGAGATCTGTGTGTCCCTGAAGCAGTCACCCAGTGACTCCACAAGGCCACTGCGTCAGCCCGCAGGCAGGAATCCTGCCCTGGGAGGAGGCGTTGGCCTGGGGCTAGAGGTGGAGCTCTCTGCCTGCAGAATTCCATCTATCAGGACACCAGGCTGGGCTTTAGTACGATCATTGACATGATTATAAGTATCGAGCTGATTTTGAGTCATGCAGCAAGCTTGGCATGGAAACGAGGGTAAGAGCGGACTCTGCCCACCTTCCCAGTCTGTGCTGGGTACAGACGGCACTGCTGGAAACACATCTCCAAAATCATAATCTACAAAAACGGGGACAAAACTGACCATTAGAAACAGGAAGTGGAAGGACAGGGTGGGTGGGGGCAACAGGGCGGGGACATGGGAGAAAACAAGAGGAAAAGTTAGACTTTCTACATTTTATCTCACAGCCAACCTCAGGGGACTCACTCGGACCCCAGTGGCCTCTGACCGGCGGGGAGGACGTCGGGAGCCGGGAACCTGGTTCCAGCAGAGAAGGCGGCCCACGTGCTCCTGACCGTCTGTTCTGTCCTGAGCCTTCCTTCCCTCCGCACCAGCAGCTGAGACAAGGGGGGCTGCTCCTTTGGGGCGCCCCTCTGCCTTCTCTGAGGCAGCCCGTGAACCCGCACTCCGTCCACTTGTACAAGGAGCAATGCAAGTCTTGCTAACAGCAAGTCAGCCAGTAGCTGCCCTCTCCCTGGGCACGCATGGCTCATGGCACAATTAGAAATAAAGAAAAAGGTCAAGGCCTCAATGCTGATGCAATTCTAGGGAGCCCCAGGGGCTGAATGTGGGCTTGGATCCCCCTCCCTGGGGGTGAGGAAACAGCCAGTTTTATAAATGAACACAGCCCAGCCAGCGGGGCTCAGTGGTTGAGCATCAACCTATGAACCAGGAGGTCACGGTTCAATCCACGGTCAGGGCACATGCCCGGGTTGCGGACTCGATCCCCAGTGAGGGGCAATGCATCTCTCTCATCATTGTTGTTTTTTTCTCTCTCTCCCTTCCTCTCTGAAATCAGTAAAAATATACTTTTTAAAAATAAATAAATAAATAATACATGAACACGGAGGCCCAAGGCTTGAAAGGAGTCAGGCTGTTTCGGTAAAGCTTTTGGATCAAGACAACACAATGACCTCCAGATGTGGTGGCCTTCCTTTTCAGTCTCTGATGCGATGGGTGCAGTCCTCGCGGACACACTAACAAGTGCGGGAGGGACTCATGAGAAATGCTGGCAGGTTTCCCCAAGCTTTGCATCCACCTGGCTTTCTTCTCTCTCCAGTGGTTCCTTAGCCTCTTTCTGCCTAAAATCTGGGGCGGGCGCCCTCACCCCTGCGATGAGAGGAAGTCTCCTGGTCACACGCTAATCCCTCCTCACTCGGGAAAACTGCCCGGGGCCTGGGGCTACAGCCTTCTAGAAAAGGGTCTCACAGCCGAAACCCGTTTGGCTCAGTGGATAGAGCGTCGGCCTGCGGACTGAAGGGTCCCGGGTTCGATTCTGGTCAAGGGCATGTACCTGGCTTGTGGGCACATCCCCAGTGCGGGGTGTGCAGGAGGCAGCTAATCGATGTTTCTCTCCCATCGATGTTTCTGACTATCTATCTCTCTCCCTTCCTCTCTGTGAAAAATCAATAAAATATATTAAAAAAAAAAAAAAAAAGAATCCTAAAAAAAGAAAAAAAAAAGAAAAGGGTCTCACATCCCCAAGATCGGTCCCAAGATTGCTTCACTTTTTGTCTCCAGAGTCACTTTCTTAGCCTCCACAGAGGCTTGGAAGAAACGAGGACCTGAGAGACGCTGACCCTGTTTAACTTTCACTTCAGCCACTGGACCAGGACTAGGGACCAGGAGGAGCCGAGAGAGATGCCGACCTGCCGGGCACAAGGGGCTCTAGAATTGGTTTTAGCGCGGAGGCCTGGCTCCTGTCTGCCCGGCCACCTACCCTCACTGGACGGGGCGATGGCACTGTCGTCCCACTCCAGGTTGGTGGAGGTGACGGAGTTGAAGGAGTTGAGGGACAGGCTGTCGGAGCCGTGGGCCGAGCTGGGAAGGCGGTCCTCGAAGTCCAGCAGGTGCTGAGGCTTGTAGTAGTCGGGCATGTAGGGGGCCAGGTCTAAGTAGGGGGCGTCCTGAGGCGAGAGGAGAAAGGCAGGTCTGGGGCCGGGTTCTCGAGCCACGGGCCTGCCTGTCACACCCTCCCCGTGCTAGCTTTTCTCTGGGAAACCAATGGGCTTAAGGTACTAACTGCAGAAACGAACTGCTAACCAGTGATGTGATGGGTATGGCACTGAGAGCTGGACCTGAGGCCCACAGAGAGGACAGGACCAGCGAGGCCTCTAGTCCGTCTCTGACCTCTCACTACTCGAATTGCTCGTTTCCCCTAATTCCTCCTCCTCTTCGGTCTGTGCCGACCGGGCAGGGACCCAGGAAGGGGACTGGATTCGGCCGGGGCAGCTGCGTCCGAGGCGCCATGGGCCCCTTCGGCTCAATCTGGGCCGGCACCGAACATCTCTAGTGTGTGAATGTAGGAGAGAGGCCGGAAGCCGGAGCCGGTGGCCATTCCAGGACCCCAGGAGGCATAGGGATGCGTTGGCCTTGTCCCCCTCAAACACTCATGTCCTAACCATCCAGGCAGCGTGGCTCTTCTCCCAGGAGGAACAGAGATGGAAGGATATCTGGCCTCAGGCCAAGAGAGAATCACACCCTTCCTCTCACTCCAAGTGCAGACCTGACCCACCCCCACCTGCATAAACACGGTGTAGCTCAGGCCCGGTCACACCTGGAGACTCCCCAGATTGGATACCACGTGCCCACCGCCCACTCCTCTGCCCTGAGAGCCGGAGAGCCACGGGGTCTCACCAGGTCCAGGTCGAAGCGGATGAACTCCAGCCCAGACACCAAGGTCAGGAAGAGAGTCAGGTGGTCGTGGCTGCAGACCAGGGCATTCCTGTGAGGCACGGAGGGGACGGTGGTGGCGCTGGGCTGCTGTCCAGCTCGCCCTCCCTCGCCAACAAGCCCGCTGTATTGAAATGTGACATGTGACACCCCCTCCCTGAGGGCACCCGGCTGGAGGCAGCTTCACCCACCCCTTCCCAGCCTCTCCTCCTGGGTTTGGGCCATACAGCAAGTTCCCGCCAGTGTCTTCAGATCCGGGGCCTGTGGCATAAGGCCCAGCTGGCTCGCAGCAGCTGCTATAAATACTCTGATCCTGCAGCAACCCCAGCAAAGGTTGCACATTCTAGTCCGGTCTGAGGCCCGGGGAGAGGATCAGGCGGAGGCAGAGCTCCAAACACAGGAGCCCAGCCAGAGCCCCAGAGCTCCTGGCACAAGCCGCACAGGCCCGGGCTCAGAGGCCCCTGTGGCCAGCACTGACGTGCCCTTAGCAGGCAGTGCCAGGCCGGGCCTCTGAGGGGGCATACCACGGTGTCTGCATGTGGCAAGAGCCTGTGGGACGAGGCGCCAGGGCAGCTCGGGGGCTGCGGGACCGACCCGGCACTCACTTGACGTAGTACTTGTGCAGCAGGCCCAGGTTCTCCTGGAACAGCCGCAGGTAGCTCTCCAGGGAGTTCTCGTTGAGGGCCAGGTACAGCCAGGCCCGGCCTGCAAACAAGGGCAGGAGTCACTGGGAGGAAGGTCTGCCAGGGCGCAGTGCGTGTGCCAGGCATGGGCAGGGAGGAGAGACAGCGCGGGGGAGGGGACCACGCACGCCAACAGCCTCGCCTCCTCCTGGAGGGCCACGACCCTGAAATCTTTATTTTCCCCGTGAGCCCCTAGCTTGTGGCTGCCCAGGAAGCTGGACAAAGAGGGCAGATTTTAAACTCCAGGGGGTTGATAAGGGCAAGGATTCTGCACGACCCTGCAGGCCAACACTGATCCTCACTCAGGGAGGGAAGCGAGACACATTATGTGCTCGGATGGGATTCTCTTCAGTATCCCACTCTCCTTCACCCCGCCCTCGATGCTCCCACAGACTGCCGTTCGCAGGGAGGAGGGGGCTCTGGAGGGCACTGGCATTGGGGGCCCCACTGCCTCTGGACATCACACGGTAACTGGCTTCCTGGGCGACCAGGAGGCCGCACCTAAGCCCCGAGCCACCCACAGGGAGAGCGGAGCTGGCCCTTCCCAGCATCCACCTGCACTACTCACTGCGCCCCAGGTTGGTGGCCACGTGCTGCAGCACCTCGATCTGCTTGATGGCCTCTCTCCGGGTGAAGTGCACCACGAGCACCCAGTAGCCAGAGGAGAGGTCCTGCAGCCTGAGGAGAGGACAGGAGCTGCTGTCCCTGGGCAGGGCTCCCGGGGAAGGTGCCGTCAGCGGGCCCACCAGCTGCGTCAGTCGTGAGCTCAAGGCCAAGAGCCATGGCTTCCCGGCGGGGCCCACAGACAACGTGCCTCCCCATTCCACCTACTCCTTCTCTCCCCCTTCGTGTGCAGCTCAGAGACAATCTACCCGGATAACCACAGACCGCCTGCGGCCCACCTGAGCCAGACACGTTTCTCTCCGCCAAGGGAAGGGAGCAACAGAAGGCGGACAAGGCTGGGGGCTTCTCTCCAGAGGCCGTGCATGGCCCGGCCGTGCCCTGTGCTGCCCAGCGCCTTCTCCAGCTGCCCAGCTTACCCGTACAGCAGGGCGTGGTCCAAGTGCTCACACAGGCGCTGCAGCACCTTGTCGTGGTTCCGGATGGCAGGGGTCTCATCTTCACACGCAGCGAAGTAGCTCTGCAACTGAAGGGGGAACAACCACCTTAAATCGGCGATGGAGACAGAGGAGGCCACAGGAGCCCGGGAACCGAGAAGGTGGCTGAGAAAACCAGTCGAATGGCGTCCTCGTGGTGACCGAGAGGGGCTCCGCCTCCATCTGCCTGCACTGCTGCCCGTCCTGCACTGCGGGGTCCAGAGACCAAGGCTGTGTCCTTGCAGCTCAGGCCCCTCAGGCACTACCAGGTGCTTTGCACAGTGACAACAGGTGAGGTTGTCACTGTCCATGCGGAGGTCTCAGGTGGTACCAGGGTCCGAGCCTGGGTCACCGAGCTACACAGCCCCAGGGTGGCTACCCAGAATGTTATTACCCACTTAAACGAACCCCCGTGCCCAGTGTAAATGCCCCCGCCCCGGATTGTGCCACACGGAGGCCTTGCTCCAAGCTGCTCCTCTGGAAAAGCTAAGGGCTGATGGGCTGGGGCACCGGCTGCCATGGTCTCCGTGCCAGCCTCTGGCAAGGATCTGCCTGAGGAGCCTGACGAGGCTGGACACGGACCTGGGAACATGCCAGGCTCATGGCAAGTCCTACACCAAGAAGGACACTGTCCCCAGGTGGACTGATACAAGATGTGGACAGCAGGCGGGACGAAGTGCAGCTCCGAGCAAACGCCACCCGGCTGGCGAAGGTGAGGGCAGCTCGACCCGCTTAGTGAAGGTGAAGAAAGCCCAGATATTTGTGGGGGTTTATTTATTTATTTATTTATTTATTTTTAATGTGTGGGTTTAAAAAAAAAAGTCTTTATTGATTTTTAGAGAGAAAGCAAGGGAGAGGGAGAGAGAGAAACATCAATGAAAGAGAAACAGCATTGATCAGATGCCTCCTGCCTGCCCCCTACTGGGGATTGAGCCTGCAACCTGAGCATGTGCCCTGACCGGGAATCAAACCAGCGACCTCTTGGTTTATGGGCTGACGCTCAACCACTGAGCCACGCCACCCGGGCGAAAGCCCAGCTATTTGGACTGAGTTCTCTGCAACCAGTTAGGAGGCAGGAGCCCCTTTCAAGGAAAGCCCCAGGCGCCGTCTCTGCACCTTCATTTCAGCCATTCTCTCAACTGCTGTTGCCCTTGCCACGGCCTGAGGGGGAAGAGCACATCCCTGTTCGCTCAGCTCAGGTTTAAGCTCTTGGCACCGGACAAACCTGCTCTCAAGTGTTTCTGAAGCCGCAGTGGAGGTGGCGGCAGCAGGCGAGACGCATCAGCCACACCAGCAAGCACGCGCTCCTGGAGAGAGGCCACCATCCGCCGCACCACAGAGACAGTCTCTCCTCTGTGGCCGAGTGAGCCGCAGGCCTGCGGGCCAGGGCAGGCTTGGTCCTTCGGGTCTGCCCTGCGTCCCGAGAGGCAGGCAAACTAAGCCCAGGAGGAGAGGTTTCCAGAACGGACAGGAAGAGCAGAGAGCCCGTGAAAACCACACGACTCCCTGGCGGCAGCGGCCGAAAGTCTTCTGTGCACTTGACTACCGAGAACCACGCCGCCAAGGTCCGAGGTTGCTGTTTTTAATTTCAAAATCCAAGGAGATCTGAGGTCAGGGGCTTCATGTTAGAGCCAGAAGCATCCTCAGAGGTGGAGTGTGACTCCCTAACGAAGAGGAAAACAGGCCTATTCACCTTCGCTGTGAAAGCAGCCATGCCCACTCTCCCACTTGAAAACATGGACAAGTTTTAAATTTTTACTCATTTATGTTTAAACAGAGAAGGTGACTGAAGCCACCTTCACTATGATGTTTAGCTAAATGAGGGAGCCATGGCTAGAACGCAGACTCCTTTCTCAGGTCAAGATACCTTAAAAAAAATTAGTCCTCCCCGGCCGGCATGACTCAGTGGTTGAGTGTTGACCTATGAACCAGGTCACGGTTTGATTCCCAGTCAGGGCACATGCCCAGGTGGTGGGCTCGATCCCCAGTGTGGGGCGTGCAGGAGGCAGCCGATCAATGATTCTCTCTCATCATTGATGTTTCTATCTCCTTCTCCCTTTCTCTCTGAAATAAATTAAAATATCTTTTTAAACAAAATTATTTCTGAGCCAGCTGCTGTCAGGCTGGGCTCAGGGGTGGGGGTGGTGCCAGAGGGGCCTGTCTGCTCCCCTGGCTCCCTAGAAGTGTGAGACCCGGGGACCCATGGAGGGAACCGCGGTGAGATCCATGCCTTTGCTTTAGGGAAGGCGCTAGGATGCAGCCCGTGCCGAGTGCTATTTTGGGAGCAGCAAAGGCTTCCCCTGACTAGTGTGGGTAAGCTATAAGCGCAACGATTTCCTTTTTTATGCACATTTTAAATCAAGCCAACCACAGATGCTGGTGATGTGCAGATTATTATCTTTTCTACTAAAGCAAGAAAAGACTCCTTGGCTCCTGCATTAGCATGGGCTGTGTCCTGGCGGAGCTCGGCATGTTTTATTCCACTAAAGTATTCTCCTCACAGTAAAAAAAAAAGATTATTCTGGAAACAATATTTGCTCACCCTAAGAATGCAAGTGACATGGAAGTGGATAGAAATATGAAAGCTGCCTGCTCCCTGTTCCTCACTGTCAACAGCTTGTGTGTGTGTGTCCTCCCAGCCCTTTCCCTGCATACACAGATTTTATTTTTTTATTATTTTTAAAATATATATATTTTATTGATTTCAGAGAGGAAGGGAGAGGGAGAGAGAGATAGAAACATCAATGATGAGAATCATTGATCGGCTGCCTCCTGCACGCCCCCTACTGGGGATCGAGCCTGCAACCCAGGCATGTGCCATTGACCGGAATTGAACCCGGGACCCTTCAGTCTGCAGGCCGATGCTCTATCCACTGAGACAAACCAGCCAGGGCCATGCACAGATTTTAAAAAGTGAAATAGGATCATATTGTGCTCATTGTTCTGAAAGCTGCTTTTTCTTAATACATCAGGTGTATATTTCCATATCACTACATCCACATCCACTGTATTCTTGCTCATAGCCACACTGTATTCTACCATGGGCGGTACCATGCTTTAACCATGGTTAGACATGGCTACTGGCTCCAATTCTCTGATATTACACAAAATATTGCGACGAGCATGGGTGGATCCCTGTGTGGGTAATATGCCCGGTGAGTGCTCAGCGTGGAACTGCAGAGCTAAAGAACACGCACATTCACCATGTGGCTGGAGCCGGCCACTCGCTTGTCTAAAAGGTGGGTCAGTTTCCACACCGACCAAGCTGGCCAACACAGGATGGAATCAGTCTAATTCCTGCCGCTCCAATCGGTGAAAAACAGTGCTTAACTGCTTTAAATTGTGTCTCTCTGATCACTAATGCGGTTGGGCAGCTTTATTAGCCATTGGCAGTTCACATTCTGTGAAGCGCCTATTCATAACCTCCCCAATCTCCTGGCTGCTGGGCTTTAAAAGCTTATCTGCTGACGAAGCCGGTTTGGCTCAGTGGATAGAGCATCGGCCTGCGGACTGAAGGGTCCCAGGTTCGATTCCGGTCAGGGGCATGTACCTGGGTTGCGGGCACATCCCCAGTGGGGGATGTGCAGGAGGCAGCTGATCGATGTTTCTCTCTCATCAATGTTTCTAACTATCTCTCTCCCTTCCTCTCTGTAAAAAAATCAATAAAATATATTTTAAAAAAAAAAAGCTTATCTGCTGCGGCTCTTTTTTTTTTTTTTTTTAAATCATTATTGTTGAAAGTATTACATACGTCCCCTCGCCCCCATCTGCTGCAGCTCTTTATTTGTTAAGAATTTAACCCTGTTTGCTGCACCGTTTTCTGTTTGGGGGTGTGTTTTTGTTTGTTTTCGCCCAGTCTCAACTGACATTTAAACTTTGCTTTTGGTGTGTTTTTTCCTATTGAGAAATTTTAATTTTTTTATGTAGTCAAATCTGTCAATATTTTCCTCTATAGTTTCCCATTTCCCCCAGTTCTTCAGTTGCACTATTCACATTTCAAATGCTCAGAGACCACGTGTGGCTGGAGGGTACCCTGCTGGACGGAGCAGACACAGACGTCCCATCACTGCAGAAAGCACTGAACAGCACTGGTGTGGAGGAGCGAACGGTATAAAGTATGGAAAAGGCTTAGCACAGGTCCCGGTAAACAGCCAGTGCTCAACAGACATGAACCCAGATCATGAGGAATAATGAACCCACAGTCTTCGTCAAACTGATAAGACAGCACTTGGCTAAACGTAAGCCCAGGTAAGAAGACAGTATGGCGGCCCTGCTCTCAGGACTGATCTGCTCTCCGTTCACGAGCAGGGGGCGCCAAGGCCTGTCCTTCAACTGCTCTCACAGCAGGTTAATAAAGATTTCCCATGATCTCAGGGGACGAGGAGAGTCTGAATCAATGCTGCCAGTCAGCAGAGTCCTAGAGAGGAGCAGGAAGAAGAAGGGGAACCCCTATGGATCAAGGTCAACAACCGGGGCTCCTGCGTGGGGAGCTGGTCAGTGATGCATGACATCAAGGCAAACGGCAGAGGTATTCCGCAGGTGGCCACTCACTGCACCAGTCAGACCAGAGGCTCTGGAAAAGCAAGGAGTGGGAGGAGAGCAAGATGGAATGAATGAGGGCTCCTGAGCAACAGGAGGAATGGAATGAGTAGAATGAACACAACTCAGCCTGGAAGTACAATTACCACCTCTCTTCCAAATTACTCTGCGGTCACATACACCGCCTCCTGGCAGAGCTGACACCGGCTAGGATTACAACCATCACTTACTGAGCGCTTATTAGATGCACTAAGAAGGAGGAAGATGGTTAAGAGCGTGGATTCCGGGGTCAGACACCTTGGATTTGAATGTGGGCTCTGCTACTCACTCACTGTGTGACCTTGGGCAGGTTAGCTAACCTCTCCAGACTCGGTTCCCTCCTCTGTAACATGGGCTTAGGAATACGACCCTCCCCATAGGTTGTTGTGAGCGTTCAGATACTCCCTGTGTCAGAGCAAGTGCATGACACCTTGCAAACCCTTCATAAATGTAGCAGCATAATGACTCACTTTACAAAGACTATTTACTGTAGTCATCACAGCACCCCCATAAAACAGGTCACAGAGCTAGTAAGTGGCAGAGCCTGATTTTAAATTGTTTTCACCTGTGCTGGGTTCAAGACCCCCCTAAATGAATAATACATATAAAATGTTATAGTCTGCTCTAATATGTGGTAGGAGAACCCAAGAGAGGCAGTCCCCTCTCTTACAGTCGCAGGAACTAAAAAGCGCCATGGTGGGTGAGCTCTGTGTCCTCAGCTCTGCTTCTTGGAAGATGGAACAAGGAGAAAAGCCGCGCGGCATCTTTAAGACAACTTGGCCCCGCCGGTGTGGCTCAGTGGTTGAGCATCCACCTATGAACCAGGAGGTCGAAGTTCGATTCCCGGTCAGGGTACATGCCCAGGTTGTGGGCTCGATCCCCAGTGTGGGGTGTGCAGGAGGCAGCTGATAGATGATTCTCTCTCATCATTGATGTTTCTGTCTCTCTCTCCCTCTCCCTTCCCCTCTGAAACCAATTAAAAATACATATGTATTTTTTAAAAGACAGCTTTCCCATTACCCCCTCCCTCCACTTGCCACACGCGGCCCCTTCCCAGGGCGGGTGTGTGTGGTTTGGCTAATGCAAGCCGCAGCGGCCCGGGAGCAGCTTCCCCACTTCTGGGAAGAAGTTCATCCTGCTGCTCAGACTGCCAAGTAGTTTTGAGTGTTTCCTTCCGTCCAGAGAATTTCAGAGCAGGGGTCGGCAAACTGTGGCCAGTGGGTCCGCCTCCGATGTTTGTAAATGAAGTTTTATTGGAACACAGCCACGCCCATTGGTTTTGTAGTTTCTTCAGCTGCTTTCGTGCCGTGCTGGTGAGTGGAGCAGATGCAGAGGTACTGTATGGCCTGAAGAACTAACATGTTTACTACCTGGCCTTTACGAGTGAAGAAAGTTTCCAAAGGGTGGGGAGGAGCAGTCCGTCGGGGTCACATTCCCACGGAAAGGGAGGGCACAAAGGGAAGTGACAAAGGGGGCCTGGGAACCTTGGTGAGAGCAATGTGAGCGAAGGGGTAGGGACGAGAGCCTGGGGGGTCTGTCGAGAAGGGACGGAGCTTACTCGGATCCTGCTTCCAGCACAGGAGGCGTTTTTAAAGTGAGACCCATGAGGCCACTGGAACTTGAAAACTTAGTAGATATCTGATGGTACTGAGGAAAGATTAGCATTAAAATTCTAAAGGTGTGCCCTAGCCGGTTTGGCTCAGTGGATAGAGTATCCACCTGTGGACTGAAGGGTCCCAGGTTCGATTCTGGTCAAGGGCACATGCCTGGGTTGCGGGCTTGATCCCCAGTGTGGGGCGTGCAGGAGGCAGCCAATCCATGATTCTCTCATCGTTGATGTTTCTCTCTCTCCCTCTCCCTTTCTCTCTGAAATTAATAAAAATATATTTAAAAATTAAAAATTCTAAAGGCGTGATTGTGGTGCTGGCTTAGGTGAGGAAAAGACCCTCATCTTGAGCAGCGTTTACTGAAGATGTGATGGGTGCCTCTGCTTCAAACAGCGAAGGGAGGGGTTTAGCAGACACAAGACAGTCATGAGATGAGAAGAGCTGTTCGTGGACTTCTGTAAATTATAAAGTATTGCCTTTTTGGTTAGGAGAGGGGGACAGAGAGGAAGGGGGGAAGGAAGAAGAGAGCAGTTTTGCCGAAAAGATGGCAAGAAAATGGGGGTGGAGTGAAAGTGAAAAAGTCAAGTCCTTGGGCAGGAAAGACAGGACGGCCCCAATGCGAGCTCAGATGGGGGGGGGGGGGGCGGGGGGGAGGGCTGCTGTGAGTGGTGGTGGGAGCATGAAAAAGCTCTCAGCGGAGGAGTATCTAAAAATACGCAAGGTCAGCCCTAGCTGGTTTGGCTCAGTGGATAGAGCGTCAGTCTGCGGACTGAAGGGTCCCAGGTTCCATTCCGGTCAATGGCACATGCCCGGGTTGCAGGCTCGATCCCCAGTAGGGGGTGTGCAGGAGGCAGCCGATCAATGATTCTCATCATTGATGGTTCTCTCTCCCTCCTCTCCCTTCCTCTCTGAAATCATTAGAAATATATTTTAAAAAAAATAAAAATAAGCAAAGTCAGCTGAGGATGAAAAGGGTTAAGACAAAGTAATAACAAGAAAAGAGCTGTGGTTCCCCTAACTCAGGCCTGTTCTCAGACCACACCCTGAGCTGGCCCAGCTGCTCCTCTCCCCCCGCTCTGATGCTCTGGGTGCGAGGGGGCACCAGGCGGGGAGCTGGTCCAGCCCACCCGACTCTCAGAGCCAGGAGGATGGTGCTCCCTGCCCAGCACGCTGGGAGGACTGGCCGGCATGACTGTGCCAGACCCCGTGGCTGCGGGGAAATGTGGGTGACAGCGCCAGCCAGCCAGAAATGCCTGACTCAGAGCATGTTAATCAGGGCGAGTCCCACTCTGTGCTCTGAGCTGCCACCGCCCGGCCCTCTAGGTCCTCCTGTCTCTTACAGACACACAACCACAAATCAATTCCTAGTCCTAGGCTGGTACTAAGAAATCCTTCCAGAATGCGTCCCTAATAGTTAACCCCAAGGCAGCAGTGAAGGATTGGAAGTGGCCACATGAAAATAAGACACGACAGGTGCCCTACTTTCTTTCTCCCTCTCGGGTGAGACTACAGAGGCTGTGGGGCTGCTCAGTAAGATTCCAGATGGCAGACCCGGAATCTAACTCTGCTACGTACTCAGCGCTGCCCTGTGGGGCGCCCCACTCACGTTCACGGAGCAGGATGGGAAGCCCCGCCCCAACGACGGGAGAGTCTGCACACAGGGCTGGAGAGATGGAGACACAGGGCTGCAAAGGCGCCTGTGCGGACCGGCCGATCACTCTGCGGCCCAGCGCTGGGCCTCCTCCATCGCAGCTCAGTACACAGAGGGCTCGGACCGCTGGATGCTGCCGGGGAGGCATCGCCAGGGAACAGCAGCCTCCCTAGTGGCTCCATGCCATCGGATGTATTTAAACAACAGGAAGTTTAGAACAGCCGCAGCAGGCCGAGCCTAGGAAGTGGAAATCCAAAAGCAGAAAAAACCCCAAATGAAGGAAGGGTGGGCTGCCACCTGACCGGAAATCAGCTCTTTTAAAAAAACAAAACACACACACATTTAATTGATTTCAGAGAGGAAAGGAGAGGAAGAGATAGAAACATAAATGGCCCAGCCGGCGTGGCTCAGTGGCTGAGCATTGACCTATGAATCAGGAGGTCACGGTTCGATTCCCAATCAGGGCACATGCCTGTTTGTGGGCTCGATCCCCAGTGTGGAGCATGCAGGAGGCAGCCAATCAATGATTCTCTCTTATCATTGATGTTTCTATCTCTCTCTCCCTCTCCCTTCCTCTCTGAAATCAATAAAAATATTTTTTAAAAAAAGAAAGAAGCCCAGCCAATGTGGCTTAGTGGTTGAGCGTTGACCTATGAACCAGGAGGCAGCCAATCAATGATTCTTTCTCATCGTTGATATTTCTATCTCTCTCTCCCTCTCCCTTCTTCTCTGAAATCAATAAAAAAATATTTAAAAAAAGAAAGAAAGAAAAGAAACATAAGTGATGAGAGAGAATTATTGTTCGGCTGCCTCCTGCATGGCCCCTACCTGGATCGAGCCCACCCTTCCTTCATTTTTTTTTTTTTTTTTTTTTTTGCTGTTGGATTTCCACCGCAGCTGGGCATGTGCCCTGATTGGGAATCGAACTATGATCTCTTGGTCCATAGGTCGATGCTCAACCACTGAGCCATACCGGCCGGGTTGGAAGTCAGCTCTTTTAAAAATTAAATCCATGATGACTGTTACATGAGCTCAGCTCAAACGCAGAGCCACTCTGAGCTGCAGGACCCTCTAGGCCAGTGATGGTGAACCTTTTGAGCTCGGCGTGTCAGCATTTTGAAAAACCCTAACTTAACTCTGGTGCCGTGTCACATATAGAAATTTTTTGATATTTGCAACCATAGTAAAACAAAGATTTATATTTTTGATATTTCTTTTATATATTTAAATGCCATTTAACAAAGAAAAATCAACCAAAAAAATGAGTTCGCGTGTCACCTCTGACACGCATGTCATAGGTTTGCCATCACTGGCTTAGCCAGACCCGCATTTTGCAGGCAGGGAGACTGGGGCCCAGGGAGGTGAAGCGGCTTCTCACAGCTCCTGGCTTGGCCCCTGGGTCCTTCTGTTTCACTGCAGTCTTGGCCAGGTGTGCGCAGACGCCACAGAGGGAGCTCCCCTGCTTCCATCCCACCTGGGGATGAAGAGAAGGCCAGGGCACCTGCTGGAACCATCTGCAGAGTGCTCATCCCACACCTTCCTGAGGAGGGCAGAGCAGTGGCCCATGGGCCATTCCCAGGGCTCTGTAAAATGCCAGTGTCCCAATCGCTTCCTTCCTAGACAGCGTGAGTGTCAGAGGCTCTGCCTGCTGGGTGCCCACTGCCCCACCAACCCAGGCAACCACAGTGCTTTAGACTTACTGTCCTAATTCTATAATCCCTGAGATCCCACCCCACATTAGTCTGGAAGATATTTCATGCCCAGAGACAATCAATGACAGTAGATTATAGAACTAGAAATCTCAGAAACCACCCCTGCATGAGAGCCAATCAGAGGTCCTGGTCATGAAAAACACTGCCCTTCGGCCAATGCCCCTGCCCAGGATGGACTCGTGCCCAGGCTGGGCGACATCCTGGGGCTGGCTGGCACCCCGACACGTGGGTGGTCACGAAGCATGTGCTGTTGTTTACCATGGGCCCGTTTTGTGCTTTAAGCAAGTCGGGTGAAATCAATGCTTCTTAACCATTCCTTCGCCACTCATACCCCCGTGTCCAGCTTTCTTTCCCGTCTCCCGGGTCACCGAGCATGAGCCTTTGGCTGGGGAGCTGGCGGGCCCTCTTTTATTGGCAGTTCTGTTGGAAGACATGCAGGGGAAAGGCCGAGAAAAGCAGGTACTTTGGATTTCGTTCTCTAAGCTCCCTCTGGGCGCCGGAACAGTGACAGCAGAAGGGGGCTGGCTGGCTGGGCACCGATCTCTCGGGTCCTTTGACAGAATGTGGAATCCAAAAGCAGACAAGTGCTTCTCCTTCCCGGAAGGGGCGTGCCCAGCCCCAGGTTCTAGGATTGCTCTGCCTCTGAACTCCGCAAGGGCCTTGACCTCTTGTGGAGGAAGCAGGACTCCCTTCAGAGTGGGGAGGGAATGGCAGGAGGCTCTGCCAAGAGGCAAACACCAGGGGCCAGAGGCCAACCCAAGGCCTGAAAGCACACGCATGCACGGCTCTATTCCGGTCCTACCCCATGCTTTTGCCGCTGGGGTGGAAGCAGGGGCTGGCAGAAACTCTGCGAGGCTTTCTGAGCGCTCCACGTTCAGTGTACCCTTGGCATTTTTTTGGGGGGGCGGGGGTTCCCAAAGCCTCATTTTAATCATCTTTCGAAGCCTGGAGCCTTCACTGGTTCTGTGTTCATCTTTCACTTCCCCCTTCCCCTGCTGCATCTACTGCATGATCGTATGCGTGCTTCCCCACCCAGCAACCACTCTGCTGCTCAGGAAAATGGCCACCAGTCTCTGTCTAAATCACAAGATCAGACGGGAGTGGTCAGAGCTGCCCCATGGACATGGGGACCCTGGCCTGTGCAACGCAGTCCGAGACTTCAGAGGTTGAAAATGTAAACACAGAGTTAGGAAGCACAAGGAAAACGCCACGGGTTACCAGGCCATCATGGTGGTTACAGGACACGAGGAGGGCCTGGGTTTACGCCTAAGACATTGTGATCTGTTTAAGGTCAGTATCTCCTTCCAGAGAGTAAGCCGCCAAGGGCGCAGGGACGTGGTGGGTTCTGTTTGCTGTTGATTCCTGGGACTAGAAGAGAGCTCAGCACAGCATAATCACTCAACAAAATATCTGTTCAGTGAATATGGAGGACTCCCTACAAGGCTGGCCTACGGTTATAATTTCAAGACAAACGTTATGGAGATGGAAAAGGGTCAGAGAAACGGAAAGGGATGAGCCAGAACCATGGTTCAAGCCCAGCTCTGCCCCTCATGAAGCTATGGTCTTGGGCAGGTTATTGCTCCGAAGCTCCTCTCCCTCAGTATTAAACAGGGATCATGATTCATCCGGTACGTGTACTGTGAGCCTGATGGAGGAAATGGGTGTGAGCAGCAGGTGCATAAGCAGCAAGTTAAAGTGAAGGATGCTCTGGCATTCTTACCGCCCCCTCCCCGCCCCTCTCAGTGTGTTTGGACATTTCATGCCTCCGTAGTTTAAGACCAAAAATAAAGAACTTAGGGTGAAAGTGTAAATGGAGGTTGACAACTTACAAAAATTAAGATTTGAGTTTTTTGTGGATTTCAACTCTACAATAATCTCTTCCTTGTTCTGAAACATTCCTGGGTTTCTGAGAATCTCTTAGATCCGACGACAATGACCCAGAGAGGAAGGGAGATTATAGGAAACGAACACTTTCTTCCTTGTGTATTTCTACAATGCTGTCAACACTTCAAAGCAACAGGGGAAAAAGATAAATTACAAAGACAGCACACGGGGGAGAATGTCCGTGTGGCCGGGCCAGCCACTTTGCTAGGGAGAGAGAGGAGGCTCCCAGGACCCCAGGCAGTTATAACAACCGAGAGATCGATGACCTGGCCTTTCGGCTCCAGCCAAATGGACTCACCCAGAACCTGTCCTTACTCTCCACTCACACAGTTCTAGGACGTTCTAGGTCCCTCGCACCAGCAGTGCAGCAGGAGGAGGAGAATGGGGCTGGGAAGGAAAGTCCACCCAAACCAAGGATGAGAGTCCTGGGCCCAGCGGTGGTCACTCCACCTTGTACTTGGGGCTCCAGGTCCCAAGCGAGACACCGGCTTTGGCAGCAGTAAGGCCACCAGGAGAGCTTTTTATCCAAAGGGAGCAGAGACCCACTGCCTTCCTCAGACGTAAGGGCACCGCCAGCTTCAATGGCACCATTCTACTGCCAAGCTGGAACGTCCTCATGCCTGAGATGAGCACCAAAGACTCGAGGGGGAGGAATGACCCACCCAGGAGCCCACAGTGACTACAAATGCCAACCTCCTTCTTCCCACAGTGCTCACTCCCCATACCAGCTCCTTTCTTTCCACATAAAAACATGACTTCGCCACTCCACCCCTTACTCAACATTAGTTTCCAGGCCTAACATTTTTGTCCACCAGCAACAAATTTTCAATTTTGCTGGGAATTTATTTTCATAACTAGAGGCCCGGTGCATGAATTCGTGCATGAATTCGTGCACCAGTGGGGTCCCTCAGCCTGGCCTGTGGGACAGGGCCGAAACCAGCTCTCCAACATCCCCCGAGGGGCCTCGGATTGTGAGAGGGCACAGGCCAGGCCAAGGGACCACACCGGTGCACAATGTGGGCCGGGGAGGGACACGGGAGGTTGGCCAGCCGGGGAGGGATCCCAGGAGGATCTCCAGGGCGTTGCTCAGTCCCAATTGGCCAGACCCCAGCAGCAAGCTAACCTACCGGTTGGAGGGTCTGCCCCTGGTGGTCAGTGCATGTCATAGCAAGCAGTTGAGCGGCATCAGCATATCATTAGCATATTACACTTTGATTGGTTGAACAGCTGACAGGTCAACCAGACACTTAGCATATTAGGCTTTTATTATATAGGATAGGCTCCACCTGGATGAGTTTGGGTTTTTTGGGGGGGCGGGGGGGGGGGGCTGTGGGACTCGCCACTGCTCCACCTGAAACTCCGAGTGGTAACTGTGACTACAGAGAGACAGCTGTAGCCCACCCCGACTGACAGGGGCCACCTGTCTATGTCCAACCCCAAGTGCAGGTGAGTTTCTGCCAGGCCTCCAATCATCTGGATGGGCCTCACGCTAGAGCCAGGCAACAGGGAAAGAGGGAGGACTGCCCTAGCCTATCTGGCTCAGTGGGTATAGCGTCGGCCTGCAGACTAAAGGGTCCTGGGTTCGATTCTGGTCAAGGGTACATGCCCATGTTGTGGGCTCAATCCCCAGTAGAGGCATGCAGGAGGCAGCCGATCAATGATTCTCTCTCACCATTGATGTTTCTATCTCTCCCTCTCCCTTCCTCTCTGAAATCAATAAAAATATATTAGAAAGAAAGAAAGGAAGGAAGAAGAGGGAGGACCACAGTCACAAGGCTTCAAACAGAAACCTAACGTTAGAGAAGCATTTTGTAAAAGGAGAACCATCTTAAAATGGAATGAGCAGGGCCGTTCACACTTCTCCCCTGGTATCTAACACCAGGCCTGGGTGGGGTCACCATGGGGTCAGGTGCACACGCCCGTGCCGCCTGGTTGGGGGTCTCTGGCCCCTCACATCCCTCACTAGACAGCCTCTGTCAGCGAGAGGAGAGGCGCAGAGAAGTAGCTGCTGCCAATGCCAGGACGCAGGCAGGGAAAGAGGAAGCGAGGAGGAGCAGCCCAACCCTTCGCCTTCAGTTTATAAAATGCGTGTGTGGATATTCTTTTCTTTAGAGCTTTGCCCAAGTGACTTTTTTAAGATTCTTAAAACTCTTAAGAGTTTTTCCATGAAACCAGAGAGCACAAAACTATTGATTGAAACCAAATGGTCAATATAATTCCCACATTTATCTGACTACCAGGCCTGGTCTAGGAATGAGCTGTGCTGACTAACTGTTCATTTCTGGCAGATCTAAGCGTCTGAAGGAGTGGAAAAATGGGAACGGGGAAAGCCCACCCCCCACACTGCACTGACAGGCTAGATGGGAGAGCTGCTGCTCATTCACCCGCTGACCCGACTGGGAGACCCCTTGCCCACGAAGGCTGTGCCTGGTCAGAAACAACCTGCTCTGGGCGGGTGGGGCAGTCAAGCTGAGGTGGGCGGGACACTGGTTGCCCTGGGCGAGGGACGGTTGCCACAGCCCAGCAACATTCCGTGAAGGGCGTGACTTTATCAAAATTCATGTCTTTACCCTGTTCAAGGGGAGCAGACCTGGGGCTGAGGAGACGGAGGACAGGGGTCGCTTACTTTTCCTTTCATCACTTCCGAGCTCTTCGGGTGCTTTTTAAAACAGCCGCTCACTCTGTAGTCCTAGGCAGTGCCCCTTGCTGGATGCAATGTCACCTCCTTAGGCAGGTCTTACTGACACCTCATCCACAGCAAACCCCCTGGCCAATTACTGATCACATTCTCCTGCTAAAGCCTTGTCGCGGTCTGAAACCATCATTTTTTAAAAATATTTTTTTTTATGATTTCAGAGAGGATGGGGGAGGGAGAGAGAAAAAAATCAATGAGGAGAGAGAATCATTGACCGGCTGCCTCCCACATGCCCCGCATGGAGCCTGCAACCTGACATGTGCCCTGACGGGAATAGAACGGTGACCTCCTGGTTCATAGGTTGATGCTCAACCACCGAACCACGCCGGCCAGGCTGAAACCATCTTTGTAGAGGTTTGTCTACTCATTTCTCCTCCTCCTGCAATATCCACTCCATGAGGCCAGGGATCTTATCTGCCTCGCTCGCTACTACCCTCCCTCCTAGGGCCCAGGACAGTGGGGACAGACGGAAGTGATCATGTTTGAATGTATGTATATGTATGTTTGAAAACCTGAATACACGGACATATGATGGGATTGACAAGTGTCCACATTCACTCCACAAGCCTCACAAAAGGTGCTCACACACAGTTACAACAGAGGTTTGGTTAACTGGACCGGTCGCACCAATGTCTCCGAACGGGACCCCTAACCTACCCCCGCGAGGACTTCTCCATGTGAACACACATGGGCACATACAAAGGACAGCCTGCCCACTCCAGCTGCTGCCTGGAGCTGTAGCGAAGGTTTTCTGGAATGCAGACATGATTGGGCTCTCTGAGGCTGCCTTTTTTTTTTTTTTTCCTACCAGGGCAGACCTGAGTAGTTGGGCCAACGATCGTATGTGCTGAAAATATTTACCATCTGGGCTTTTAGGAAGTTTGACAGACCCTGAGCTTGCAAAAAATAGGAAAGTGTAGTGTTACGACTCTGCCTGCCCAGCTGGTGTGGCTCAGTTGGCTGAGCGTTGTCCTGTGCCCTGAAAAGTCACCAGTTCAATTCCCGGTCAGGGCATGTGCCCGGGTTGTGGGTTTGGTCTCCAGTCAGGGCGCAGAGGGAAGGAAACCGATCAATGTTTCACTCTCACATTGATGTTTCTCCCCGCCCCCCCCTCTCTAAACTCATTAAAAACATTTTTAAAAAAAGAGTTTTCCTGAAAACTGCATGAGAGTACGTGCGGAGTTCACACAGGTAAAGATGGCGGCTGAATTTTATTTAGGCCCTGTTTGCGCTCATGCGTCCGTCTCCTCGCTGTCCTTAGAAGTCCACCGGACACCCCCACTTCCTTGGGGATACTTAGGCTGCTCCTTCTATCGTGAATGCCAGCTTCCTCTTTCTCTGAATTCCACCCATTTGTCAAGACTCAGTTAAGTCCTCCTCCTCTGAGTCTTCTCCTTGCCCTAGTGATTTTTGAAATTCTCCCTCCAACCAATGTACAGACTGTCGGGGGGAGGAGGGGGACAGAGGCTGCCGCTCACAGCACAAAGCCTTTGCTCACACGGCACGTGCATCAGCAGCACGGTCCTCAACACCACAGCAAAGCATGCTTCCCCCCTGGAGGGGATGCTATTAGCACCACACGCTGATGCAAAAGGCCTTTGATTTGGATGTTTCTCTTGAACTATGAACCACAAGCTCTATTATCCGCGCCTGGGATGTTTCTTTTGAGAACACGTGGAACTTGCTTTCACTGTGACCATTTTCATTGACCTGCGCTCCCTATTTAACTCTTCTCTCTCTTTTATCCCCCGGGAACCCTGCCTCCGAGAACACAGGTCCCCTTGGATCCCGGTGGTAACAGCTGCCTCACCTCTGTGGTGTCACAGTGCGTGTTCACCATCACAGAATCCAGGTGGGAAGACAGCTGAACTCGACAACAGTGCTTGGGGAGAGGGGTTGTATACACTTGGGGGTGAAGCAGCTGGGAGGGGAACCTGGAACCGGAGAGGGGGGCTTCTGGGATGACGGCTATGTTCTGTTTCTTGATCTAGGTGCTGCATATGTGAATGTTTCCACTCTGTGAGAACTCACCCAGGTATATAGGAGTATAGGTATATTCTACTTCAATAAAAAGTTCTAAACTACCCTCTCCCAACACAGTTATACACAATGGATCCTTAAAAATTTTTTGCAGGAATACACATCTCATTTTCTTTTCTTTTAAAAAATTTTTTAACAACTATATATTTTTATTGATTTCAGAGAGGAAGAGAGAGGGAGAAAGAGATAGAAACATCAATGATGAAAGAGAATCATTGATCAGCTGCCTCCTGCACACCCCACACTGGGGATGGAACCCACAACCTGGGCATGTGCCCCGACCAGGAATCTAACTGTGACCTCCTGATTCATAGATTGACAACCACTTATGCTGCAGACTGAGCCACAGCAGCAGGGCCACATCTCATTTTCCTTATGCAACAAGGATCCATCCACCATTTTACTAGTGGTGGGTGGAAGAAAAAGGTGGAGCCCCTCTCACGGGCTGGATAACAAGTTTAAGTGACACTGGTGTTCCTGGGCAGATCTGCCCCCAAGACCGCAGCCCGCACCGCCTCCTGCTGCAACCGAACCAACCGATTCCTATGAGAAGCAGATCCTCAGGAAACCAAATGCACCTCATGGTGCAAGAATCATAAAACAGTTCTCTGAGACACAGCACACAAAGGAAGTAGGCGACAAGTCCAGAGGGTTGTTGTACAACAACCTTTAGGTGGCGAGGCACTTCGCCGTCTTCAGATCTTATAAAAGTAAGGAATTAACTCCATGACAAACAAACAGAAACAACGACCACTTAGCTACAGACTGAACATGTGTCCCCCAGGTTCAGAGGCTGAAATCCTGACCCCCAATGGGGTGGGATTAGGAGTTGGGCCTTTGGGAGGTGCTAGGTCATGAGGGTGGCAACCTCACCAAAGAAACCCCGGAGAGTCCCCACACCCCTCCCCGCTGTGAGGACACAGGGAGAGAGCAGTGGTCTGCGCCCGGAGGAGGGGAACTGTGACCAATAAGTGCGTGTTGTTTTATAGCCGCCCAAACAGACGAAGACAACTTACTTATTGAGACCGGGTCAAGCACACTCTACATACTCTCCTTAACTCTCCAAAACAACCCTGATTTTATCCCTGCTTTACAGGTGGACAAACCGAGGTGTGGAGAGGCGGAGGAACCTACCCAAGATTACAGGGTTATTAACGGGCAGGGCAGGGGTTCAACCCAGGCAGCTAGACTCCAGAATCCATGCCCGATGCCACGATGTCCGTCAGTCAGGCCTTCCCTGGTGACGCACCCAGGGATGGGTTTCCGGGTTTCTAGTGTGCGACTCGCATCGTCTGGCGTTCATTACAGCTCAATAAAAACGTGCCTGTCCAGCCCTGACTGGTTTGGCTCAGTGGATGGAGGGTCGGCTTGCGGACTGAAGGGTCCCAGGTTCGATTCCGGTCAAGGGCATGTACCTTGGTTGCGGGCACATCCCCAGTGGGGGGTATGCGAGAGGCAGCTGATCAATGTTTCTCTCTCATCGATGTTTCTAACTCTCTATTCCCTCTCCCTTCCCTGTAAAAAATCAATAAAATATATATATTTTAAAAACCGTGCCTGTCCAAACCCATACAATGATAAGAACTTTGACAACTCCTTCACAATTCACTCTGATTTACGGAGCGTGTCTCTGCCTTCAAAAATGTCCATGTTTACACTGATGACAAAGTGTCCCTGTCCACCGCCTTGATACCCCAGGCTTTTCTGGCGTGTCAGTTGGAAACCCAAAGATACAAGGCCTGGCCTACCTGAGGCCGTAACCACCCCAGATCAGATTAGTAAAGTCAGCAATCCTTCCCTTCCATTGCGAAAGACGTATTGCGTTTTAACAGAGTCTTGGCTCATTCTGCATTCCTTGGGTAGGCAAAACCTACACCCCAATCGCCTTAGCAAAGCGTGGGGGGGGGGGGGGGGGTGAAATAAATAAAACTTTGGTTGGATGCCTGCAATGTAACTTTAGTTGTGCTTTTTAGAGGGATATCTTAGTAAGAGCATTTCGAATCTTCTTTTTAAGCCACGCGGACCTCTACGAAAGGTAAAATTGCTTGCTTATGGTGCTACTTTCGAGGCATTTAAATGGGGAAAAGCGATTTAAATATAACCGTTGATTCAATTAACTTTCTTCATTTGGTTTGTTGGAGTGACAAAATCCTCGGAGGGGCCCTCCACCCCAAGTCACCGCACCCCCCCCCCCCCTCCAGTTTCTGAGACTGAGACGGGTGATCGAGGAATTCAAGTCGAAAAACAAAATCCAGCGACATCCTGAAATGCTCGTCAGGTCTAGCCTGGTTTTACCGACTTGCATTCTACCTTCTAGACGCGACCCTTTCCAAGAAGCTGACTCCCCGCTGACAGCCGCACGCCCCGCGATAGGGAATGTGTTCTTTCCACCTGGAAATGGGACCACGGTCTCAGCGGCTGGGAGCCCCACGCAGCGCGGTGTCCGCGGTGTGGCTAGGTCCTGGGGGTCCGAAAAGGGCACCCCCAGGTGCGCAGGCTCCGAGAAGCCCCTCAAACTGCCGGGTGATCGGGACACTTCCCGGGACCGGAGGCGATGCCCGGGAGCCGGGAGCCCGGGCCGCCGAGCCCTGGCCGTGCGAGGCGGGGGGAGGCCGGGTGCAGGGATGCGGCGACGCTGCGCGGGGTCCCCCAGGACTTCGCCGCGGCCCGAGGGGGGCGCGGCGGGTCCTGGGTCCCGGACCCCGAAGGGGCGGGGGCCCGGGGCGGCGGGGGCAGCGCGGAGGATGCTGAGCTCGACTCCGATCTTTAAAAATAGCCCGAGGCCGCGCTCACGTGAGCGCCCCGCGCCCCGCGGCGGCCGGGCGGGCGGCGGGCAGGGCGGGGGCCGGACGGGGCGAGCGGGGGACCCGGCCGGGAGCGGCCCGGGGAGGCGGGGCGGACGGCTCGGCCGGGCGCCGGGCCGCGCTCACCTTCTTCACCGACAGCGAGATGTTCTCCAGGATCCGGTCCTTCACCTCCCGCGGCTCCATGGCGCCGCCGCCGCCGCCCCGCCGCCGCCGCTTCCCGCGCCGCGGGCCCGGGGCCGCCGCCAACCGCTGCGGCCGGCCGTGCGGGGGCTCCGTCGTGCCGGCCGCGGGCCCGGCGCCCGCCCGGCCTCGCCTCCCGGCCCCTCGCTCCGCGGCCCGGGCTCCGAGCGCCGGCGGGAAGGAGGCCGCGGGCGGCGGCGGAACTGATGTCAGCGGGGCGGCGCCTGGGGGCGGGCGCGTCCGGGGCCGGGGACCCGGGGGCCCGGAGGCTCCCATCAGCTCAGAGACCCTGGGGACCCGACACCCCGACACCCCACTCAGTCCACTGACCCCGGAGACTGCCATCAGCGCGCAGATCCGGGGACCCGACACCCCGACACCCCACTCAGTCCACTGACCCCGGGGACCCAACACCCCGACACCCCACTCAGTCCGCTGACCCCGGGGACCCGACACCCCACTCAGTCCGCTGACCTCGGAGACTGCCATCAGCGCGCAGATCCGGGGACCCGACACCCCGACACCCCACTCAGTCCACTGACCCCGGGGACCCAACACCCCGACACCCCACTCAGTCCTCTGACCCCGGGGGCCCGACACCCCGACACTCCACTCAGTCCACTGACCCGGGACCCGGAGACTCCCATCAGCTCAGAGACCCTGGGGACCCCGGAGACCCTCACATTATCCGCCCCGTCATCTGAAAACTCAGCCCGCAGACCCCCCCAATACTCTCCCCTTCCTTTTCTTCTAATTTTTTTTTTACATTTTTATTTATTGATTAATTGATTTTAGAGAAAGAGAAACATCTATTTGTTGTCCCACTTATTTATGCATTCATTGGTTGATTGTTTTTTTTAATCCTCAGCCAAGGATATTTTTCCCGCTGATTTTTAGGAAGAGTGGGAGGGAGGGAGGGAGACATCAGTCCCACAGGGAGAGACACATCAAGGGTGGCCTCCTGCTGGCGCCCCCAACTGGGGGACTGGGGCAGGGACCCACCTGCAACCCAGGTACCTGCCCTTGACTGGGAATTGAACCCTTCCAAGCCCAGGCTGGTGCTCTAACCACTGAACTCGCTGGCCAGGGCCACAGAGATGGCTGCCATGCTGGGACCTCCAGACCCCCCCAGTGCACAGACCTAGGCCCCAGGCACTGAGGAGCCTAGAGACCCCAGCACCCCCACCTTGACCTGCCCCCGGCCTCCAGCCCCCTGGCCCTCACTGGCCACCCTGGCCCTCCAGTCCTCAGTGCCTTACCTTCACGCTCAGCCCTATACGTTCAGGCCATGTCAGGTCCTTGGTGCCCCTCCTCACCCCCAAACACCCTCTACTCCACCTGCAGCCCCAGCGCCCTTCCTCCTCTCACCATCCCACTGCTTCAGGGCCACACTCCCTGAGGGCGCCAGCTCCCTCAGCCTGAAACCCACAGCACTGCTCCCCCTCCCCCACCGCTCCCCTCCCCCTCCCCCACCGCTCCCCTCCCCCTCACACACCACTCTCCTACCTGGCTCACTTCACTCCTTTGGTCCCAAATAAATATATTCCTTTAGTCTCTCCTTTTTATTCTTTTTTCAAATGTCAATATATACTTATTTTTCACTTCCAAAAAATTTAGATATAGCTGACATAACATGTTTCAGGTATGCAACACGATTCAAGATATGTATAAATTGCAAAATGATCACTCCCCTTTTTATGCTTAAGACACCCCATTTCTCAACTCCAGCTCCCCAGTTTTTCCTCTTCTCTGCTGAGGTCACCCCTCCCGCCGCCTCCCACACTTAGTCACCCTGGCACCTACCTGAAACACTGATTCTACAGCTTGTTCTAGTCATGGGTGGGGAGCCTTTCTCCTGCCAAGGGCCATTTGGATATTTATAACATGATGATTTCTCTGGCCTTATACAGCGCCGGGTCCTTGCTGCCCCTCCCCGCCTCCAAAACACCCTACTACCCTCAGACATTCCCCATCCCTGTCCTAGATGGGCCTCACCCCATACACACCCAAGATCCCTCCCCACCCCTCAGTTTCTCCAGGAGACACCCAAGATGGTAGTTGTTTTATTTTGTTTTGTTTTGTTTTGATGTGACTGAATAGGGGACGAGTGTATGTCAGGAAAAGGAAAGAGAACTAACTACTTGAGAAACTGGGCTCGCCACATTCTGTCACCACCTCAGGACCCAGGGCGAGAGCTGCTCATGGGAATGGTGACAATGATGACCTGTTGGATGCTGACTTGTACCACACACTGAACCAAGTGCCTTACATTTGTCTCATGGATCCTCCCAGCATTCCCGTACAGATGACATGGGGGGATGGGCTCATTTGCCTAAAACCAGACAGCAAATGGTGGAGCCCAGAAACCATTTGTATCCTTTTCTGAGCTAAAGATCCCTTTTCATTTCTTCATATTATTCTAGGAGGTGACTCCTTTGGTCTAACCCAGTGGTCGGCAAACTCATTAGTCAACAGAGCCAAATATCAACAGTACAACGATTGAAATTTCTTTTGAGAGCCAAATTTTTTAAACTTAAACTATATAGGTAGGTACATTGTTATTAACTTAATTAGGGTACTCCTACGGCTTAGGAAGAGCCACACTCAAGGGGCCAAAGAGCCGCAGTTTGCCAACCACGGGTCTAACCCTTTAGGGAAGGAAGTAAGATCTCTAAACCCAGGGCATTTTCTCATTAGTACTGAGTTTAAAAAAATAAAGAGCTCTCCTCCGTGGAGGTGGGCAGGGGCAGAATGACAGGTGGGGATGGAGGCTGCAGCTACTGAACAGGTGGAGCAGAGGCGGAGAGCAGAGGACACATCACTTTGAATGAGGAAAGAAACAGTCGGGTGTCTGAAGTGTTTGTGGCGAGGAGGAGGAAAGGCGGCTTGAATGGCCAATCTAATAGCTGTGGTGCACTCCCTTCCTACTCCACCCGCGTTAGGGTGCCTACACGCCCCAACCTGTTGGGTGCAACCCCAGCTCATGAGAAGCCATTTAACCCAGAGTGGAACCAACTGGCTTTGTCATTCCACTGTGAAGCAGCAAGCCCTCTCTGGGCAGCACCTTCTGCCGGGCGCCACCTTCCTGCCATATTGCGTGGGCACTTGACAGCTTCCACCGGTGGGAGTTTTCATCGCTTGTGCTGTGAGGTGATGGCATTTCTGCCCTATTGCTTTCATCGTCGCACACTGGGTAAGGTCACAATCAACTTTTTACAACATGCAGGAGGAGCATCCAGTCTCACGGCCTATCAAATCCCTAAGGTTTGCATGGGTATGAGAGTGGGTGGGAGAAGAAAGTCTTAATCTCACAAGGCTTTTTTGCAGGAAAGGGGAGAGGGGGGGCCCGTGTGGGTGTTCACGTGCAGGTAAAGGTCCCATGCCTGGAACTTAAATGTGGAATCCATCCCTGCCTGTCAAAAACAAGGCAATTCAAACGCAAACACCCACCCACAGGACGCCTATCAATCCTGTTATGGGGAGTCATTTACACTCAAAATTGAAGCCCAGTCATTTATTGCACAACCCTTGGCTGATCACATGTGAAGGGCACGAGACTCTGAGGCATCGGAATCAAAAGCTTTGGCTGACTCATGCGAGGGCCTCGAGCAAATCACTGTCTTGGTTTCCAAATCTGTGACACAGGAACAATGATTTCGTTGTTGTTGTTGTTCCTCTTCTCCTCTTCCTCCTCCTCCTTCTTCATTTAATTTTGTCCTCACCTAAGTCTCCGACTGCTGAACTCCATCCGATGAAGGAAGAAGCTGGGAAGAAAGGCAAGATCCTAGAGAGACCATAGCCCTGGCCCACCGTCTCCTTTACTCTTCTTCCCAAGGATGTGTTATGCCTCAGAGAGGAAACAGAAAATAGTTCTGGCACCTTCATCCTCACATCCTGAAAAGGTCATTGGACAGGACTGTAAAAAAAGGTGCAGGATGGTTTAAAGGACTAATTCCTCTCTTTCCCCCCAACTCAAGGCAAATATATTTGTTCCCAAAGGGGGGAATAAGCATAGGGTGTCCCCCCAAAATGTATACACACTGTAACAGCTGAAAGCTCAGTTTTGAAAATGAAATGTATTTTTTAAAAATATTTTTTATTGATTTCAGAGAGGAAGGGAGAGAGATTAGAAACACCAATGAGAGTCATTGATTGGCTGCCTCCTGCATGCCCCCCCACTGGGGATCGAGCCTGCAACCCAGGCATGTGTCCTTGACCAGAATCGAACCCAGGACCTTTCAATCCGCAGGCTGATGTTCTATCCACTGAGCCAAACCAGCTAGGGCTGAAATGTATTTTCATAAACACTGCCTTTATAATTATTCAAATGTGTGTATACATTTTTTGGGGGACACCCTATATTTACTGTCCAACAGGCTTGTGAAGCTGATTCCCATCTGAGAGAGGGAGGTAGGAGGGGCTGGTTGTACGTAACAGCAGTGGTTCTGCAAGTGCAATCTACAGCTCTAGGACTGAGTAAACCAAAACAAGGCAGCTTTAATCTAGGTGATTTTATTTATTTTTTAATATTTATTGGTTTCAGAGAGGGAAAGGAGAGGGAAAAAGAGATAGAAACATCAATGATGAGAGAGAATCATTGATCAGCTGCGTCCTACAGGTCTCACACTGGGGATCGAGCCCGCAACCTGAGCATGTGCCCTGACCTGGAATCAAACCCTGACCTCCTGGTTCATAGGTCGACGCTCAACCACTGAGCCTCGTGGGCCTGACTCTAGGTGATTTTATTTTAAAATGTTGAACATCAGTCCCTTCCTCATTACTGTCCAGTCAGCAAGATGGGGTTGGTGAAAATTGGGATATCACCCAACCTCCTGACTTAAAAGCCTCCAACAGCTTCCTGTTATAGCATCTGGACTGACATCCATACTCTTTTCTCTGGCCTCCAAGGCCATAGCTGATTTGATCCAGCCTCTCTCCTTGACTCATGTCCTAATTTCTGCTGGTGTGTGCCAGTCCCCACCAACCTTCTGTTTCTCAAACACGCCAGTGTGCACACATCTGAGGGCCTTTGCTGGCATAGTCTTCACAGCATGGCAGAGGGCCTCTAGCTGTTCACCCAAATCTGCTCTCTCCACAGTGATGGCATTGTAGTCAGGCAGTGCTGGACTACATTTCCCAGCCTCCTTAGCAGTAGGCAAGACTCTACTACCAAGTTCTCCCCAGCACGGCATGAACAGAAATAATGTGACCCACTTCTAGGCTGGGCTTCTCCATGCTGTTTCTTCTAGCTACCAGGTAAGATGAAGCAAAGAGGATGTCGGACTTACAAGATATAAAGAGCCTGGTTCCCTGAATCACTACGTGGAGGAGAGCTACCCATCAATCAGGAACACTTGCCTTGGACTGTCACATAGGCAAGATAAAAACTTTTGTGGTTATAAATTATGGAAATTTTAGGCCTCTTTGTGCCCCTCAGCCTAACATAAAACACCTCAAATCCTCACCTGGCACTCAAATGTTAAAGGTTAGCTTCTCAGAAGACCTTCTCATTGATTACTCAACATTAAATAGTTTCTAGTTCCTTCCATCATACCAATCTAGTCAATTTTCATCATAGAATTTAGTATTACCTAGCATTTTGTTTGTCATCGTTCTTCAAAGAGACTGCTGTAGTGTCTCTTTGGGACCGCTGTAATGGGAATAGGCATCTTGGCTCGGCTCATGCAATCTGGCACATGACTCAATGTTTATTGAATTAATATCTTCTGATGAATTTTTAAAAAATATATATTTTATTGATTTTTTCACAGAGAGGAAGGGAGAGGGATAGAGAGTCAGAAACATCGATGAGAGAGAAACATTGATCAGCTGCCTCCTGCACACTCCCCACTGGGTATGTGCCCACAACTAAGGTACATGCCCTTGACCGGAATCAAACTCGGGACCCTTGAGTCCACAGGCCAATGCTCTATCCACTGAGCCAAACCGGTCAGGGCTCTGATGAATTTTTTAACTCAAAGGGATGCAGAAATTTTTTTAGCCATCTACAGAATTAAAAGGCCAGAAAAAACCACCACCAGGGACCGACAGAAGGTTGCTTCTCGTTGTACTTGATTTGGGCCCATTTTAGGAAGAAAGTGGATGAAGAACTATGGCCAGTCTGTACAACCATTAGCAGAGAAGTGCAGTTCGTCGATATTTCAAATTAGTCTTACATTTGGATATAATAAAAAAGTACTACTTCACATGGATGCCTGCAAGCTTACTAACCTCAGAATGTCATCTGTCTTTTAAAACCTACATTAGCCCAGTGGGGTACAGCTCACCGATTGAGCATTGACCCAGGAACCAAGAGGTCACTGGTTCAATTCCTGGTCAGGGCATATGCCCGGGTTGTGGGCTGGATCCCCAGTAGGGAGTGTGCCAATCAATGATTCTCTCACATCATTGATGTTTCTATCTCTCCCTCTTCCTTCTCTGAAATCAATTAAAAACTATATTTAAAAGAAGAAAAATAAAACCTACATGATTCAAACTCAACGGCCATCCTGGTCTAGAATCCCTAAAACCTGCAAACTGACCTCGACAACCCAGTTCTGCTATGTCACCCTTAGGGCCTTTGAGCTGAGAAATGGAGGCAGTGTAATGGTGTTCATGGATTCATTCATTCAAAACCCTACTAGGCATCAGGCACTGGGGATGTAGCTGTGAAAAGGACAGACGTAAATCCCTACCCTCATAGACCTTGTGTTTTAATGGGGGAGGAAGACAATAAACTGGGTCAGAAATGACATGCAGAGTGTGTTGGGTAGTGGGGTCGCTGCTGAGGAAAATGAATAAGGGAAGTGACACAGGAAGAAGAGTGGGTGGCTACAATTTCAGAAAAAGTAGCCAGAGAAGACGTTACTGAGGTGATATTTGAGTCAAGACCTGAAGGAAGCGAGAGAAAAAGCATGAAGGTGCCTGGGAAAGAGCATTCCAGACGAGGGGACAAATACACAAAAGGCCTGAGATAGAGAGCTCGGTGAGGGCATGGTGAGGTCAAGCAGGGTCAGGGGGAGGGAAGCAGGAGGTTAGGGCAGAAGTAATAGCGGCCTGGGGGGCACTGTAAGGACTGTGGCTTTCACTCTGGGATGGGACTCACTGAAGGGTCCCAGCTCACGCTGGCAGCTGTTCTCAGGGAAAGTAGGCAGACAAGGGCAGGAGCAGGGAGGCCTCCTGCAATAATCCAGCTGAGGTGCCCCTGCCTGGGACCAGGGCTCTAGAAAGGATCAGATTTCGAATAGACTTTGAAGTGGAGCCAACAGGGCTTAGGGTAGATTGGATGCAGGGCATGTAAGTTGTCAAGGTTTGAGAGTGAGCAACCGGAAGGATGAAGCTGCCCTTTACTTCTCCGGGGAAGACGGTGAGAGGAGCAGGTGGGGGTGGAGGATCTGGGGCTCAGGGCACTTCAGATTCCTGAGGCAGAACAGGAAAAATGATGCTGGCCTTAGGAATTTTCTAGGAGGAACCAACCCACCCTAGCTCTAAGTTTTTAAAGGACAAAAGCCATAGATAAGGATTGATGAATTTGCTTAATCCCATTCCCATACCAACAGCTGTGAGCAGGGATGCAGTATAAGCTGATAAGTTAGTACTTTTATGTATTTCTACTTCAGCTGTCTGTCCCTGCGCCAACACTTGTATACGGGTAGGAGCAGTTAAGGTACCTCCAGTTGTTTGTCAGACCTTAAAAAGCCACAAGCGAGAACAGGGCATCGCAGAAGATTCTAGACAGAGGTCTGTGGCATGCTCAGGTAGGGTGTGGGGTGCTCTCCATGCCTGAGGTGAAGGCAGGGGACTGCTGGCTGACCACCATACTGTACTCATCTCGGGCACGCAGGTCGATCAGGCCTCACAGCCTCCCTGGCAGTGTGGCATGGCCATGCGACAAAGTTCCAGCCTGTGAAATGCAGCAGAGAAGTGATAAACACCCCTTCCAGGCCTGCTATAAAAACTTCCATGAACCCTCATTCCCTTCTCCTGGTACGTCAGCTACATGCTGACATCCAAAGTAATCTTGGAAGCCACATTGTTGAAAAGGGCAGAACCCTGGTAGCCGAGGGCCCATAGTGATTGAGCCCTCCCTTCCCACACATCACTGCTGGAGTTGCCCGACTTCTGAAAATCTCCCTTAGCATCCTCAAATCTCGCGTGATGCAATGGATACTAGTTAATATCTAATGAGCACTTACAATGTGCCAGTAATTTCCTAAGGACTTTATATGTATTGTTTAATCCCTGTGACCTCCAATTGTCCCAATTTTACAGAAGAGGAAACCGAGGCACCGAAAGGTTAGGTAACTTACCCAGTCACATAGCTAGTAAGTAGCAAAGCTCAAGTTCACACCCAAACAGCCTGGCTCTGGAGACCAGCCTAAACCACAGTTCCCCATCACCAGTGCTGTTTCTATTACTTTGCATCAACTGCCTATGTGGAGCCACAACGCACACCTTATGAACAGCAACAGCCACCCTCCTGCAGTGCTTATCTGCAAGTGACTTTAATGGCGTGGAGATGCCCATTTCTTCTGGGTTTCAGGTACATGGCAAGTCACAGAGCCTGGGAAGAAGTTATTTAAAGGGGCAGGGAGATAGAGACAGGGATACAAATTAATTAACCATCTCCACTGAAAAGAAATTGATCAAACAAGAGTCTTATGATAAAAACTTTATTGTTTAAATATCAAATGTTTTACACATCACTTTTCTTCAGAAAGTTCCTATTAAAAAAAAAAAGAAAAGAAAGTGTTTTGATTATTTAGGGCTGACTTACATTTCATTACGTGACACAAACTCAAACCCAAATGCATCTAATTCACTCAGCTACAGACTGGTCCTAGGTCCAGCCCCTAAACCAATGGCACAACGCAACCAACTTTGGGATTCCTGAGTGTGGTTCCCTTAAGTTCTCAGAGTTTCCCAACTCTCAAAACCAAAGCATTCTGGGAGAGGCTGAGCTATTGGCAAGCCTATTTTGCCAATCAGCCCAGTTCTTCTAAGATGCAGTAGTCTCAAAGTGTAAAGCAAAGTCAGGAAAGCATGAGCAATAGCAAGAACAAATAAGGGGGGAAAGAGCCATGTCTACTTGCTCAGATTTGCCAAATATGGCTACACAACTGGTAAACGAACCTTGAGTGCAAAGGCCATTGGCCCAACTTGCCATGAAGATGAGATTTAGAATTAAAATGAGGAAATTAACTTCCACCAGAGGTGCACAGTGAAAAAAGCAAATGCAATTACTATGCTGAATTGCTCCAAGTTTATCACCAGAACGATCTCAAAAGGATGATACAAGAACAGAGAATGGAAATACAATCACGCAGAGGGCAAGGTCACAGATGGGTGGCATTAACTCAGCTGTGGAGCCTTCAGGGAAGGAAAACGTCTGGTCAGCATCAGGTAACCTCAGACCAGAGGGATTTAGAAATAAACCCAACTGCTGCCTCCAGTAGGAAACTAGTAAGGGTCTGCCTTTCATTAAGCCACAGATGCATTCATTCAAGGTTGTGAGTAAAACAAACTCCTGGCAAACAGCATCATTTCCCATCAGACATGTATTTCCCAGGGAAAAAAAATCCCAGCATGCCCCTTCCTCAAGTCAGCTAATGAAAACCGTATGGTACATATTTAAAGGGATATAGTTCTGTAAGCATTATCCTAATTTTGTATTCCACGCCTCCATTCCAGGTCTTTTGTAGTTTGCTTAGTTTTAGGCAAAAAATATTTTCTAACTTCTACACTCTTGAACCATTCTCTGCAGATTTCATTCTGTAAGATTGTGTCCTAAAACGTATCAGCTATAGCCTCTCACCTTGGAACCCCCAGAGGGTTTAGGTTACCAATCACTAATACATAACTCACTGAAACCCAAATCACTAGTAGTTAAAAGTCCAGAAATCCTCCCTGTATGCCGCAGGATCACAACATATGTGATGACATTTAAATAATGGGTTTAAGACTGTCCTTTTGATGGAGCTGTCCCATAGAAAGGTTTGCTAGAGCCTTGAATCCTCTTATAAATGCTGCCCATCACCGGTCCCACACCCTTGCTTGCTACATATCCTGCTCTAGGTCCTCATTTTCACATATTGCACTCAGCTGCTGTAGAACAGCAAGACTGGCAGCACCCTCTAAGTCCTGTTGGCCCTGATGGTCAGTGTTCTGAGCAGCCACGCTCGGGGGAGCCGGGGAGGATGCTACAGCACACCCATATCTCCATCATGTCTCTACCCTGCATGCAAGGTCATCTTCCATTTACTTGTACTTCTACCCTCCCCCATCCCTGCAGCATAAACTGATTTCTGAATACCTTCTCTCTTTAATTAGTTCTACCAAATGACTTGGTGCAGGACCATTCTGAATGAACACTAAAGGTGAGCCTCAAGGCTGCCCCATGTGTGCCCCCTATCTTCAGGAGGGCCACTTTCAATGGAGCCCCCATACTATTCATTTCCCACCAAAAGCAAATGCCTCTGCTATTTGGAAAAACCAAGGCACAAGAGAAGGTTCACCTGAAGTTCTTTAGTTTATGCAATGAACTCCTAGTGACACCTACTGAGGGCCCACTGAGGAATAGAACTTGAGCCATGGTTTTACATTTCCCGTTCTCAAGGACATGTTCTGAATCTATTTTGTTAAGAGGAACTGGCACTTTAAATTCTTTCAGAGGAAAAGCTATTTTACTTTATGGAATTCCTAACACGAAAGGAAACAGTCATCTTCTAGGATGGGAATGGGAAACTTTTCTCTAGTAAAGCCACAGAGTACACGAAGTCACCAAATTCAAAGGAGAAACGTGGCTTTCTGGAATCTGTGCTAGAGAATGGCAGAAGGCATCATCCAATCAGCTTCTCTTACTATGTTACCAGTGGTAACAACTTTGGAATATTTAACAGTTCAAGTATCCTGTTTACCCTCAGGGCAGGTGTCAAACAGGTAAGATAAGGAAATCAGAAAGCACTGCAATTCCTGGCCACTTAGTTGTAAGGCCGTTTGTATATACAGAGGGGGGTAAAAGCCACAAGTGAAGAATATATCTGTAGATATGAAAACTGTTTGCTTTTTAATCTATGTAAAGTTAACTGTAGGATATTTGTCAAGCACACATGTATATATATACACTAGAGCTGGCGGTTAAACCAACATTTTTATGGCTTTTACTAGAGACAGAAGTGCTAAGAATAGGCAGATTCCACTGGAAATGGTTCTAATAAAATCAGTGACATGAAGCCTCATGTATCTTTCCATTTTATGCAACCCTCTTGCTGGCTAAGTATTTTAAGGAGAAACACGTGGGGTAGGCTGCAAGGCAAAATAGTCTTAACACACACTCACCATCTATCCAGTTCCCTTCGCCAAGCAATCGGTAATCTTTGTGCTTATGGCTAAAGCCCAAACTCTGGGATGAAGGCTACTGGCTGACGTCTGGGGGCCTAACCAGGCACAAGTGGAAATCATTCCTATCACCTTCAATGGGCAAAATCTGTTAATGTAGATATAGGTGTCTGGTTACCAAACACATTTTTACACACAGAAACCAGCTTCAGGAGAAATGCGGAAGTTATCCATAAAAATCATCTCCTCTCTGGTGAACAAACAGACCAGCCCTGGAGGTGAGCACTAATCAGACCATTGTCCACGACTGGTCATGGTGAAGGAGCCGCCTAGCAAAGGGGCCCATTACTGGTCGGGCTGGCACTTACCAGTTCTGCTGGCAACCAAAGGGGTTTCACAATGATTTTATTATTCCTAGGGAAGTTAATCTCTAATTTCTGCACTTGGAATAAAAACTGCCAGTGAAGGTTCACTAGTGTCGCACTCTAGAACTTCTGAACTTACAAATGACTCAAAACCCGCACAATATCAACAACCTAACTTGCATAAAAAATGATGGGCAGGAAATAAGATCTTAAAAATAAAAAGCAATTATACATTGGAAAATAAATGATGGAAAAGGACAAGGATATTTGGGTTAAATTCATTCAAAGTATTCCTAACAAAAATACATGGACACCTACAGGCCTAATCATAAATACACATACACTTAAAGGCTACTGCAATGAAACCTTTTCCGGACTGATCTTCCATATTCCATCTTTGGGACTGACCCCCCAGCCCCCACACTGTGAAAAGACAGCGGCCAGGCCTCTGAGCGGTGCATGCCACCTGCTCACAGAACAGTGTAAGGCCCATCTTCACATAGGCCTTCTTGTCATTGCTAAGTTCTACCCCACCCACCACTCTGTGGCCCTAAAGATTTATAAACCCACAAAGCAAATATAAGGAACCCTTTGCACAGCCACCGATTTTGCCCCAATCACAGCACTAACTACTTCATTACAGTCACAGCTCTCGGAGGTGGCGGACAGAAACCCTACAAGCGGTTTCCTAGTGCATCGTACATCTTTGGTGTAGGGCGGGCGAGAGGGTCTGCAGCACATGATTGTCTGAAAGGACATTTTGAAGACAATCTGGCTAGCCTGTTGTTTTGAGCGCCCTCTTGAAAACAGTTAACTACAACTTGTCACAATCCTGACTTCAGAGGATCGTGACGGATCTAGGTGATGTTCCATCACGTTACTAAAGTCTCCTAACACGCACACAAACAGCACAGCCAAGAGGAGGTGGAACAGGGTACAAGAGAAATGTATGAAGTAGCCCCAAATTAAAATTTCAAAAACTCCTGAGATATGAGCCTCCATTTTGATTGTGCTAAAATGACTTGAATTTTGATGTAAAGAATAAGCTTTTAAAGAGAGTCAGACTTTAGACAAAATCACTTAACACTAAGTTCACAAATCACCATTTCAAAGGTTGTTTCAAACACGTTGCAAAGTGTAACCGGAATTGGGAATTATCATGCTCAAAATTCTTTTCAATAAAACAAGATTTCAGATTCCTTCTAGGTATAGAAAAGATCAGATGTCTTTCCAGTAGCATTATTGCACAGTGGGACCCACAGGACAGTGATTTCCAAGGGCTAGTCCTCATCTAGTAAAAGGCCACAATAAATACCTCTATACACTATGCCCCACTCTGACTTGACATGGTAAACACAAATGTGATGAATCTTGTTTAATGAAAGAAACTCCTGAGAAAAGAAGGGGATGGAATACACTACCAACCATCTAGTAAAAGGCCACTTGAGTCGGAAACTGCCATTACTATTTATTTCTATTGCCATGAAGCACACTCGCCACAGACGGACATTCCAAGCACCATGACAAACCAGTGGCACGGTTCACACTTCACTAGTTCACTCAGATCACAGCTCAAACTGAGCTTTAGTAGAACTTCCCAGAAGATGGATTTAGAAAGGAAATACAATGCTGACAATCAGCCCATTAACTGGACTTGAGATCATCATTTGTCATTGAGGGTTGAAGTGTGATCAGTGAGATGCTAGCAAACCCACGTGAGTAAATTCCAGTGTTTAGGTCACTATTTTTCACTCACAGTTCTTGAAACATCACCAAGACATTTGCAAATGGAATTCCAGGTTTGTTTTTTTAATCTGGGTAGCACCATGTTTCACTCTAATGTCAATTCCCCTACAATACCCCATCCAAGGTGGCAATCCATGCAGCAGCCTATGATGTACAAAGTAACTCAAGTTTTAAACCCTCCTGATTCATCCTTTTAAAATGTCAAATCCTAACCACAAACCACGCCAGGCAATATTATTCAATTATTCTTCAATTTTCCTGTTACAACTGATGAGTCATAATACACAGAGCACTGGGTAGAATTCCAAACACCCAAACTATGTGATCCAAAGTTTGTAAATTGACAATGGAACCAACAAGCCATCCCTTGCCTGTGGTACAGACACAGCCAAAGTGTGAACTTGAGCTGCTCTTAGCTGCATGGGTGGTGGGATTTCTCAGGGCTTCTGCTTCTCAAAGACTCACTCTCATTCTAAAATGGTATGCTAAACACAAAGCCATCAATTTTATTCCAGAATACATCATCTTAATGAGAATAAAAAGCTTTTGTATACATATACTGCCATTACATTTAAAAAGGCCCAAATTTTAACTAATAGACAAATTCATCAGACAAGAGATCATAAATTACTTTGGCTGAAAAAAAATCTTTAAAAAAAATCTGGCTCAACATTCTGCTTGCAGGTTTCTACTAGTACATATACTGTATATGTGGTGAGTGTGTGTATGTGTGTATAATAGCTTTTTTTTTCAAGGGAATGGAGTATGGTCTAGCCCACTTTTCCATGGTTATGTAGGAACTACAATGTTCTTTGCTAGCAAAATAAGAAGTGCAAGGTCTGCATTTCCACCAACTTGTTGCAAAGCCCCAAGAGCTTCCTGCAAAGTAAAGCCGGCATGGAGAATCCGGTCAATGTCTGCAGCAGGAAAAAGCAATGGTGGGAGGATGGAGGGGCCTGATGATGGACAGCTGGTAGGTGGCTCAAATTCAACAAGTGGCCCTGCAGCTTCAGGACAGACATCTTCTCTGGTCTCAGGCCCATCTGTCACTGGATTCTGTGTGTCCTGACCCAAATCTTTAACCAATATGACATCTGATGACAAGGACTTAGTTTGCTCCGAAGTCTGATTGAGTGCATCCTCCTCACCTGCGAGAAGTTTTGGTGAAATTTCTACACCTAAGGTGCAGTGTAATTGATTAGACGTTTTAGCTGAGGCTAGAATGACGGAACTCTCATTTACTGATTCTGTTGGCCGGGGGACACCTTCCGAGTCAGTTACTAGGCTATCAGCTGGACCCCTGAAGTTAACATCTTCTATATCTTCCATTCCAGTGCCAGCGGAAGTGTCTACTAATTTTTCTGTCTTTACTGAAACAGATGTGGCCTGATGAAAGGAGACCTGTGAACACTGTTCACTCTGGATCCATCTTTCAGAAAGGACCCCCAGACTTGTTTGGCCCTCAGTTACTGTTTCTGATTGACAGATAACTTCTTCAGATGGAATTTCTGACGCTGGTTTACTACTAGTGACCAGAAGTCCTTGAAGTTCCTTCAAGGCTGCTGTGATGGAGGAGCAAGATTCCCCTGCTGACTCCACAGAGGGCTGGCAACCGCCACAGAGACTTACAGCGGGGGAGCAATTCCCAGTGTCTGCATTTGTCCCAGGCATTTCCACATTACTTTCTGGGAGCTGTGAATTCTGAGAGGAAATGGAACTACTCAAGATTTCAGATGAAGGGTTGCATTTTGATGTTTCCACTTCCATCAAGGGATTATCTAAGGTGAGATCAGATGCACTGACACTCTCGACATTGGCATTCTGGCCGCCCGCCAGTAGGGGCTGTTCAACTACATCTACTTCCATAAGTGTTTCTGAGCTGGAGCAGGGAGAGCACCCTGAGGGTAGACTGCTCTGTGCACCTGGGAGGTCCATATTCTGCTGCAGCCTGTCTCCTTTCATTGCAGCTTCCACATCCACACTTTTTGGTTGATTCTGTTGCCTCTCTCCAAGAAGCTCAAGGTCCCCCTTGTTACAAAGATGTTCTCGATCATGTGGCACGTTCTGTTGCTCAGCCTCATGCTGTCCATCCTCTGGTTCCTCCTGCTGCTGAAGGCCATTCACCTCACTCAGAGTCTGACATTCTGGATGCCAACCCTTTTCACCTAGAAACCTCTGTGGTTCTTGCATCCTAGTCGCTGTGACAGACACTTCCTGTGTTGGGTGGAGGGGAGAGTCGAGGCTCTGGGTGCTTCTTTCAGCAGGAGACGGCTCCAGATTATCTGCAACGGTGGCTTCCTCGGGTGAATTCTGCCAGGGCACAGCCAAACTCCAGTCTGCTGGAGAAGCAGGACCAGAGAGATCCTGTAGAGGAAGAGGCTCTTTCTTTTCAGAGGGAATCTGGAATTCAGTGGTAGCCTTTGAGGCCTTCACAGCGTTCGGTGCGATGCTGTCTGGGTCACTGGGCTTGATGGGGCAGACTGAAGCAGAGACAGAGTGAGCGAGACCCGCAGGATTACCAATCTCAGGACTCTGTCCTGAAGGACGGGCCGGATGGTTAAATCCATCTGAAGTTGGTAACGATGACATTCCCAGTGAGGTAGTTTCTTCACCACTTTTCTCTACATGGAACAAAAGGGAGAGGAAAAGAGATCAGCAGGTTATGAAGGCCACTGAATTACCAGAGGATACAAATCTAAACACGATAGGACAGGTCTTAAATTTGGGTTTGCTTATATTACACAGGAACCATTCCCACTGTGGTAGACAAATTAACATCACAGCATGAAAATAAGAGGTAGGAATGTTAATAAAAGATGCATACTGCACTATTTAAGTATCATTAATAAACATACACATGATGGCTGGTTTGTGCTCAAGACTGAAGGCCATTTCAGTACCTTTATTCTTTGTGAGTTCAGAACCCTGGGATACTTTCCCCAGTGTGTTCTCTCCACCACTTGTCCTAAAATCACTGGGATGTTTGCTAAGCACGCAGATTTTGGGACACTTTCTTGGAAGTAAACCTAGGAACTTGCATTTCCAATAAGCTCCTCCGGTAATTCTTAAGCACATTACAAATTCTGAAGCTCTCTGACTAGAATGATTCTCATGCCATGATACTTTCAGTGTTTCAGATGTGAACACTGAGGTTATAAATGACAAGTCTAAACCAGGCATATCATCTGGGTCAGAGCAGGACTTATAAAGAGGAAGAAGAATGTAATGCTTGGGGATCTCCACAAGACAGAGAGGTAAACATTCTATTTATTTCTATCTAAACTTCCCCAAAATAACAATAAAACTATGTGAGCGTTGACTGTGAGAACAAAGGTAAAAAAACTAAAGACCAAACAGATTAAATCCCAATCATCATCTTACCAATAAAAAGATTATCACATGAACATAGTATAACTAAGTAAGAATACTTAAGTATGTTAAGGGCAAGGGAGTGGGGGTGGAGGTAGTTCGGGCAGTGGAGGGAGATAGTTTTCAATAGGCAATGACAATAGACCCATTGTAGCTTTCTGACCAGTCACACAAGATGGCAGGGTCAGACGTTACCTCAGTGTAAACATGCTGTCATTAAACATAGGTTCCAACTCTCCTTTTGCCATTGATCCAGTTAAAAACTGTCTTCTATGCAATTATTATACAATCTTCAAAAGTCAAAGGCTGGTAACAAAAATGACTTCACAATACAATCTATTAGGGCAGATACAACTCAGCTGCTTCATGCTCAACATTAGTGTCCAACATGGGGGCTTGATCTTGACTTAAAAAGTCATGAAGCAATGCAGTTACAGTTCAGATGGCTCTAGATCATTCTGACACAACACTGGTTAACAGCACGAGACGATGAAGCACTATGCCAGGGAGTGACAGGCTTCTATGAAACAGTCTTACTTATAGTTTAGGGGTAAACAGGAAAACAGCACTTATCTCAGTGCAAACCATATCCCTTAGAGTCTAAAAACAGTTATTAGTTTTACTTGTCAATTTCTAAGGCTGACTCTGAAAAAGATTCAATGTTGAGTTACTGTGAACAGGAAAGACGCATTGTAGTGAAATATCCATGTTAACAGCATGGGCTGGGGGCAGAATGATAATGGCCTTCTGGCAACTGATATGACAGCTGTAACAACTGGGTGAGGTCAAGGTGAACAGGGTCTGAGTGTATTTTGTACTCACTACGAAAGCAGCATACATCCTCCTATAGCTGAGAGGGTCAGTTTCACTGGCCTAAGTCCTAAATGCAGGGGAGGACTGGGTCAGTACCATCAGATAGGAGAAGACGACGAGGACAATGGATATTAAGAATTAAACTATGCCTGCTTTTGACCCAGCCTTTCAAGAAAAAGAAAGAAGAAATTAAGTCCCATGTATCTCATTACAACCAGCCTGCAAATCCCTATAAAGTCCAAGGTTGATAGTTTAGAAGACCGATTTTCCTCCTCTTGATGTATTAGCCAATATACTCAGGCTGACAATGGCCACCTTTACACTGCAGGGAAATAGAGGGAGGGTGGGGAAATCGGTCCGGCCAGGGAGAGGCAAAAGCAGGGTCTCACCTCTCATTGCTGGGAGTGTAAAATGCCAGTCCCACGTTTATTATTGACTTAGTGACCCTGCACAAGTCACCTGACCTATTTCCATTTCTTCTTCAACAGAATGAAAATTTTTACCGCTCTATAGCTCTAGGTAGTTGTGTGCAGTAATGTGCAAAAAGAACTTGCAGTTTTGAGGTCTTATGAAAGCCCTAAATGACGAGTTATCCAACGAAGGGCTGTGAGGCTGACATGCTTGATTTGAAATTCACCATGGTGAGTTAGATGGACATTTCTTTTCTGGGATTTTTCCCCTTGGACAGTTCTAATAATGGATAAAATTTTAAGTAAGAAATTATGTTTAGATGTGTATGTATGCTAACATACAAACATATATACAGGCTAGTTGTAACCAGATTAAACAAGGTGAAATGGTGAATGACGGACGCTAAGTTCCAAAACTGCTGCAGATATAGACCACAGACGACTGATGGAAGGCTTAGGCAGTGTCTATAAATACCTGGTCTGGGGCCCACTCCAGCTGCAGTACACACACACTACATGCATCATGGCTTCTGACGCTCTGTTTGAATTAGGAAACAGACAAGCAAACTTGGGTTAACAATGCAAACCACACAGCATGCGGGGTTATAGTCTCCATTCCTTTGCCATCTTTAACCTCAGGAACTGGCAGTCAAAGCTGGGGAATGTTTCTGTAGTTTGGACATCAAAAGAATTCTCTCACAATACATAAAGTAATGCGTCAACTTCAACAGATTTTTAATAGAACTTGGAAAGAAATGAATTTTACACACAGAAAATTCATGGGCAAACACGTCAGACAGGTGAAAAGAGGTAGGCCCATATACAGAATTACATGACATGGACATCCTCTTATGGAGTACACGGTAAGTGAACACACATAACAGTCACTTTCCAAATTCCTTTCTCAGTTAAGACTTATTTATAGAAGAAATACAAACCAAACATGATTATCTAGCCTGGCTTAATTTTTTTATTTTTAATCAGTTTTTAGAAAACAGATCAGATACAGCTCTTATTCTGAATTATTTTTTCAACTACTAGAAAAGATAGATACTTTGGTAATGAGTAGCCACCAAAGAAGTAGTTTTTAGCAAAAATAATTTCACCTTTTATGTCCAGAATTTTGACTTTGGTGATACTGGGAAGTCAATGTCCCAAACAAATAGAACCTCATGTTATTCAATTACCTCATTACTTAAACATTACAAACACAGCACAAGCCAATACACATCAGCAACGAAAGGTCACCTGGGTAAAGAGCCATTTCCTTTTAATCATTTAAAGTGGATACATCTTCACTTTGCCTGAAAACATCTGTGGTTTCTATTTTAATCTCCTAAGCTTTCTAATAAAAGGTAATTACCCAAAGAGGGTAACTGTTATTAGTTTAGATAGCACTGCTACCATCAGCTAGTGTTTCTTAAATAAAAGCACCAAAACCGTGGGGGGAAAATAGAGATTTCACAAAATGATAATATATTCTATTTTACTAATACAGAGTATTATGACTAAGCTGACAAGTTACTAAGAAAATGTGAAACATTCTAAGTAGGCATGTCAATCTCCTTCAATCTTGCCTTGCGGATAAGACTGAAATTGAATTTGCCCTGGCTGGGTGGCCTAGTTGGTTACTGTCATCCTGTACAACAAAAGGTTGTGTGGGTTCGATTCTGGGTCAGGGCACATACTCAGGTCTCGGGTTTAATTCCCCGGTATGGGTGCATAGGGGACACAACTGATCAACGTTTCACTTTCACATTGATTTCTCTCACTCTCTCTCAAATTAATAAAAACATTTCCTTGTGTGAGGATAGAAACAAAACAAAGCAAAACAAAACGGAATTTTTTCTCCTTTGTTTGGTTGCTCAAAATTCTCCCTTTCCTATAAAATAAGTCACATTTAAAACTGTAGCTTGTAGTAAATCCGAACTATAAGGTAGTGGAGTAGACTGCGAACAGACCACCTCAGAAGTCTCCATCTGCTACCCATGTCCATTCGAGGGGGGTTCAAAGCTGACGCACTGGGTGTTCTCCAGTAACAGACACTGGCAAAATCTGGCTGCTTACTTTTAAAGCTCTTATCTTTTTTGTCTTTAGAAGAAAGCTAGTCCCTGAACTTGTAGATCCAATATCGAAAAATGCAACATGTGATACTAGTCACTGATGAATAATGACAACTCAAGACTTTAAAATAACCCAAAGTTAAAAGTTAATTCTCTTCAGCTTCTAGAAAATGCACCCGAGTCACTGTTCTGTAACAGATAGGGAACAATTACCCATGGGATTCAGCAAAACCATGCCCCTCCATTTTACCCAGAAACTTGGCTTGGACTTCAGATTGAAATGGGCTACAAAAATTCAGACTTACGAGAAAACACACATAAGGTGGCTTAATTTCAATAGCTCACATCCTGTTCTAACTGGCTCACTACTGTGACCTCATTAACAGCATAATCCTGTATGTTGACTAACGTTCAATGATGCTTCTTATTGTTGGTTCCTTTGGTGGCAGCACTTTGTCGATAAAAAAAGGTTTGGGCTGCTTAGTCACTGTTCAAAATAAATGGGCCTACGAAAAGGAAAAGAAATTTTCAGGGAAATACTGTTGGACTCGAAAGGAAGTGTCTGCTTACTGATACAATTTTCTTTAGGAAAAAAGACAAGACTTTTCAGGAAGCCTACCAAAATGTGCCTAAGCAAACAGCTCCCACTCTGTCTTGCACACAGCAGTGGACTGCTGTTTCTTGACCCTGGAAACACCAAGTTTTCTCTGTTGTGCTGAGAGACAGAAGAAGGTGGAAAGAGGACAGAAACACATCTGACAGGACGATGAGACCGATCACGACCTGGAAAGGCTCCTACCCTCTAAAGCTCAACTTCCTTGCTCACCCACCAATAAAAAGTTAGGTATTCAAGAGCCCAGCACTGCAAATACCTGCATCCTGTACAGATTTCTGAAGGGCTTCTGCTAATTCTCGGTCTGCAATCTCCTCCGGCCGGAGCACCTCCTCCCGCCCGGCCCCATATGCCAACCGGGCACACTCTGGTAGCTCTGCCTCGGGGAGGAAGGTGGTCTGTGAGCCTGTGGTGCCGATCACGAGTACATTTTTCTTGAGGTCAATGGAACACTTAGAAGGAAGAAAGCAAAGACTGATGATGGCAGATGAAACACCATGCAGGAAAATTATGATCCCGAATTTAAAACTCATTCACAAAGAGCGACATGGACAGAGACAGAGATGGTTCCAAACAACTTTGCCTAAAAGCATTTAAACTTTAACCTAGGTGACACTGTTCATTTAGAATTTGTTTAATGAAGTTTATAGCAGAATAATCTCTACAGAATACAGTTCACACTTATTTGTTGAACACAATGTATACTAGTATTCATGTCTAAGTTTAAATATAATACATGTTCATTGTGCAAAATTTGGGAAATTGCCAGGCATAATCAATGGCCCCACCTTTTACAAACATGTGACTTTTAAAAATAAAACAGACATATCATTTATACATTTTTACACTTTGTTTTTTGTATACATACAGCTTATATTTAAACTCTGTACTAATGGTCTCAAAAGTGGTATAAAGGCAAGGCAATCTATATAAAACTATACTTTATTTCATTCTTTGTGTATTTTTACAATTAATTAATATAGGACAATTGCATACATATATGCTTTATATTTATAATTGGAGATACCATGGTCTATACCAGTGGTCGGCAAACTGCGGCTCGCGAGCCACATGTGGCTCTTCCACAAAATACCGACTTCTGCGCATGGGTCACGAAGTTTCAATCGCACTGTACGTGCGCACCCGCACGTGGTATTTTGTGGAAGAGCCACACTGAAGGGGCCAAAGAGCCGCATGTGGCTCACGAGCCGAGGTTTGCCGACCACGGGTCTATACCATAACTAAAAAATAAGGAAAGGCAGCGACAATAAAATACGTTTTATTTATACATGCATTCACTCATTCCCTCTACTTAAAAGTCTGCACACTGAAATTCAGTATTAAAAGAATTTTAAAGAGTATTAGTGACATAAAAATATTGGCTAGATATAAAACCTTGTTGTGAACAATTTTACTACCCAGTGGACACTAATTGCTTCTTCACTGAGAATTGTTTATCTTTAAACAAATTATTAGGCTTTGGAGTAGAAATATAAATATCACCGCGAATGAATATAGTGATAAATCATTCTCTCTGTACTAAATAAACATTTCTATTCCCAACAGCTATGGGCTTCTCCCTTAATCCTGAAGCTCTTCTTCCCAAGTATAGTTTGACCAGATACTAAGGAACTTGCTAAACTCGCATTTGCATAAAACCATCACTGTGCGTTACTCACACTTCCCTACAAACCAATCAAAAAATTACTTGAGTTCTAATCAGAAACTAAACATTACACAAGAGAACCAATGCCCATTTAATCTCAGAACAGATGGATTTAACACATTGTGGACGGATCACGAGAATTCTCGCTTCATATTACACAGTGTTTTACAAAGTATGACACTTTAAAAAGGTATTAGCTTGTAAGAACATGTAATAAATAACTTCAAAAATGCAATGGATATTTAATTTTAAAGTGTGCCTTTAACATTTATATAAAACGTTTTTTGTGCTTGTTCAATAGAAACTTATCTGGCCACTGGGTAAAGCTAGCGATAAAACTACTGGTCCAAAATGTGTTTAAAATTCAGAGAGATTTCACAAAAGATGCTATTTCTACTTACACATCATTTCAAACCTGTATGACATCGTCATCAATTAAAGACCTTTCCAGGTTCGAAGAGCCGTGCTTCTTAGTTTTCCAGTGCACACGGCCAAGAGGAATGATGCAGGATTAACCACATAACACACAGAAGGCCAATGCAAAGGCAAGTGAAGCTCTGAGTACCTGATGTCGTTTCAGCATGTCCAGGCCCAGAAGCATGTCCATGGGCTGCTCCTCAAGTATCGAGAAGGAGCACGCCAGGAAATCTCCCTCGATCTGCACCTGAGCTAAAGCACAGGAAGGAAAGAACATGGTACCGATTTTTACTCAGAAGCCCGACACCAACTTTGGAAATGTATCTTTCATTCTGTGCCTTGCTTCTCCCAGTCAAAACCAAAGCAAAGCATGCAAAGAGGGGGAGTATAAAAAGAAAATCCTGTAAGACTAATAATCGGTTTAAAAGCCAATGAAGGCTCCAGATGGTAAAGTGGATTAAAAAAAAAGAAAGGACCAATCCCTCCAATAAACCACCCACTTCCTAGACCAGTGATGGCGAACCTTTTGAGCTCGGCGTGTCAGCATTTTGAAAAACCCTAACTTAACTCTGGTGCCGTGTCACATATAGAAATTTTTTGGCCGTGTCACATATAGAAATTTTTTGATATCTGCAACCATAATAAAACAAAGATGTATATTTTTGATATTTATTTTATATATTTAAATGCCATTTAACAAAGAAAAATCAACCAAAAAAATGAGTTTGCGTGTCACCTCTGACACGCGTGTCATAGGTTCGCCATCACTGTGACCTATACACTTACGAAAGGTTTTCTGAAGGGAAATAAAATGTGCACACTTTAAATTAGCCTCCGAAGAGTAAACTGGTTATTACTGCCTGTGATAATCAAGTTTCTATTTGCCAAACCAGAGACAATACCAAGGCCTGTTTGCCTTGACTCTCTCATCAATCTCTCCCCTTACTTAACCCTTTGCACTCCGAACCATTCGGGACATTGGCTACCAGCTACTCGACGCTACTTTGCGGTGGAAACGTGCATTTACAGACCCTCGTATTATTTAGTATAATTTTGGAACCAAGTAACGTATTATAATGATATTGGACTTATATGAATTGGGTGACATCGAGGAATGTATATTTGCCAAAAAAACAATATTTTATTGTTTATAATTTTGTACAGTATGATAAGTTTTGTAACACTCCCCAATATGCATTGCAGGCTGATTAGTGCATGTTTGACAGTAATAAGTGGTTTGACGCCTGCCACCAGGTGTTTTCCTGTTTGAACACACAATGCAGTCCCGTTTTCTTTGTCCCACATCGGGAATATGTAGTTGATTGTTTAATCCAACACAAAACCTGCTGACATTTCTTGTATATATCTTAGTAATTTTACAATATTTTGATTTAATTTCTTGTGCCATTTCAAGATAAAACTTCAGGGAAACATGCATGTCTCAAAAAGTTGCGTTGAAATAACTCAATTCCCCGTAATCACTAATAAACTGCAATGTCCCCTGAGAGGGGACATCCGAGTGATATGCTAGAATTCCGATGTCCCCGGAGAGGGGACAGCGGAGTGCAAAGGGTTAATATGTAAGATTAAAAAATGTACTTTGCTATTTTTTAAAAAATATATTTTACTGGTTTTTTACAGAGGAAGGAATAGGCATAGAGTTAGAAACATCGATGAGCCCTGGCTGGTTTGGCTCGGTGGATAGAGCAGTGATGGCGAACCTTTTGAGCTCGGCGTGTCAGCATTTTGAAAAACCCTAACTTAACTCTGGTGCCGTGTCACATATAGAAATTTCTTGATATTTGCAACCATAGTAAAACAAAGACTTATATTTTTGATATTTACTTTATATATTTAAATGCCATTTAACAAAGAAAAATCAGCCGAAAAAATGAGTTTGTGTGTCACCTCTGACACGTATGTCATAGGTTCGCCATCACTGGGATAGAGCGTCAGCCTGCGGACTAAAGGGTCCCTGGTTCGATTCCAGTCAAGGGCATGTACCTTGGTTGCGGGCACATCCCCAGTGGGGAGTGTGCAGGAGGCAGCTGATCAATGTTTCTCTTTCATCGATGTTTCTAACTCTCTATCCCTCTCCCTTCCTCTGTAAAAAATCAATAAAATATATTATTAAAAAAATCGATGAGAGAGAAATATTGATCAGCTAGCTGCCTCCTGCACACCCCCCACTGGGGATGTGCCCGCAACCAAGGTACATGCCCTTGACTGGAATCAAACCTGGGACCATGAGTCCGCAGGCCAACGCTCTATTCACTGAGCCAAACTGGCTAGCGCAACTTTGCTATTCTTAAGTGTATCTTATAAATAGGAGTGTATGAAACATATGCACAGCATAAAGTCTGATAAAACTAATACCCACAAATCTCTTCCCCAAGTTAAGAAATAGAAAACTACGAAGTCTCCATATGTCCTGCTGACACAGCTTCTTCTTTGCTTCCTCCCACCCTCCCAACTATCCCAGGTTTTGTGTTAATCACTCCCTGCATTTCTTATAGTTCTTACCAGCTTTGTATGATTTCTAAGCAACATATTGTTTAGTTTTATGTTTTTAAACTATGACCTGCTCTTTTACTCAAAAAATATTTTGAGATACTTGGTCTCTGTAGGTGCACTTGTCTAACACACCAGAACTGAGGTACCCACTCCACTCCTGTGGGCCTTTCTGGGGTGCTTCGGTTCTGCTCACTTCAACACTTCCATACTTATCTACTGCTGTGCCACGAGTTCTTCTAAGGTACAGTCTAAGAAGTGGAATTACAGGGTTCTACTAGGCACAACTTTGCTTGGTGATGCTGAATTGTTTCAAAAATGTTTCCAGCAGTGCATGAAAGTTCTCACTGCTCCACGTTCTCACCAACACTCAATATGATTAGATTTAAAATTTTGCAAATGTGGCAGTAATTTTGAATTTCCCTGGTTAAAAATGAGGTTAAGCAACTTTTCATATATAGTACTTATTAACCATATCGGTTTCCTCTGAAAGTACATATGTAATTTTTAATATTGTCTTTCTTATGGAGTTGGAAGATATACAAACACACAGAATATGTATATTCTGAATACGAATTCTTTATTAGTTACATGCATTACTAAAATCTTTTCCTAGTTTGTGTTTGTTCACTTTTTTTGTCTTTTGATGAAAGGTTCTTAATCTTAATGTGGCTGAATTTATCAAATAATTTCCTTCCTATCTTTGAAAGAACCTGTTACCTATGCAAGATATCCACCTACATTTTCTTTTAAAAGCTTTTTCTTGAAAAATTTTTTTATTGCCTAAAGTTTTACATATGTGTCCTTTGCCTCCCGCCCCCCATTCCCACACAGGGTCTTCTAAAAGCTTTGGCTTTGACTTACAGGGGCCAGGGCTACCCAAGGCTTTTATCTGTGCAACATTGTTCCTATCTAGCAGTTTCCTCCCATGCTTAGTTCAACTTTCAGTTCAACTTTCCATTCCACAGTGGAATCTGAAACAGTGTAGGTCTTTTCGTTTTTAATCCTCACTAGAGGATATGCTTAGAGAGAATGGAAAGAGAAACATCAATTGGTTGCCTTCTGTGTGTGCCCTGACCGGGGACCTAACCTGAAACCCAGGCATGTGCCCTAACCAGGAATGAAACCAGCTGAGCCACTCTGGTCGGCGCATCGAAGTATTTAATTAACCTTGAAGTGACTTTTGTGTGTGATGCAAAGAGCCCATATAAAATCTAAACTAGCACATCATATCTGTCTCTGTCTCTCTCTCTCTCTCACACACACACACCCTCTTGGGATTTGGATAGACTAACAGATGCTGTTGGTAAATCTCTCCTTATTGTTAAAAGGTTTGCTTCATGCCAATCAGACTCAAAGTTGCAAAACAGTACAACTTGTCCACCCACAAAGAAGGACACAAGGGGCTGATATTACTTTATCTTCTCACTTAAAACCATGAGAAATCTGAGATCTCAGACTCTGAAGCAACCAATTTGTGGTATTCCTACTCAATTTAAGTTCTACTCTGTGTAGGAAAGTATATGAGAGTAAGGTATTTAGATAATCCAATGCTACGCAAATCAATAAAAGAAAATAAGACTCTAATAAATAGACATATATTTAAAAAGAAATATGGCCCTAACCGGTTTGGCTCAGTGGATTGAGTGTCGGCCTGCGGACTCAAGGGTCCCAGGTTCGATTCTGGTCGAGGGCATGTATCTTGGTTGCGGGCACATCCCCAGTAGGGGGTGTGCGGGAGGCAGCTGATCGATGTTTCTCTCTCATTGATGTTTCTAACTCTCTATCCCTCTCCCTTCCTCTCTGTAAAAAAAATCAATAAAATATATTAAATAAATAAATATAAATAAATATGAAGAAAATAGGAAGAAACTTTACTTGCAACGAAAGAAAAGTAACTTATAGTAAGAAACCACTTTATCTGCAAATTAAAGGTGTTAAAACTAATAATACTTGATTGTACAAGGGCACTAGGATGAATATTCATTTATTCATTCAATTAGCAATAACCACGCCTCGGGTAAACCTCATTGGCTATGATACTGCCACTGTGCAAAGTTGAGATGAATATTCATTCAGGGCTGGGGAAACCAGACTGGTACCAATTAACAAGAGTCTTAAAGTATCCATAACCTTTGATTCAGTACTTACAGGAATCTTGACTAAGGAAAAACATCAGTGTACACAAAACTACACAAAAATCCAATGCCATGTTATGACAAAATATTGGATAAAAATATATCCCAAAAGTTGACCACTAAACCACAACAGACCATTACTCATTTACTTAATGATGCTTATGAAATTTTTAGTAACATTTGAAAAATGCTACGACTGTTAATTTTTCTTAAAGCAGAGAATAAAATTCTATCTGCCGTATGACTACCCTTTACAAGAAAAACAAACAAACAAATGGAAACAGATCAAAAAGAGGCATGTCCAAGTGCTATTAATGGCTGATTCTCACTTTAAAAGGATTTAAGGTATTGTGACTTCTTTGCTCATTTCTATACTTCTGAACTTCTCTACCAGCATAAAATCACTAAGGTCAAAAATAATGAAAGAGACAAGTGAAACACAATTTCGGAACTAGAAAGCAGATGACAGAAAGGAAAACTGAGAAGCAACCCAATTAACACCCCAGACCTCCCCAGAGGCTGATGAACTGCTGGAAACAGGTACCTCTGAAAACGGGTAAAGGCAGGTCCAAAGCAGAGACTCGCTGAAGGTCTATGCAGGCACAGTTAGATCTTGGGGTTCCTCTCCTGCACTCTGCTCAGCCAGGAGGCTAAGTTCCTCCCTCTACCTCAACAGCAGGCTGGAGGGGTTTTTTTCTCACAAGGATGAAACAGAGGCTCTCATAATAGATGGGCATGGAGGAAGACAGGGACACAACACAAGCACCTAATGAAAACCAAGGGGATTAAGTGAAAGCTTACTGAGACTCAACTTCTAGATCACCCACAACTGCCATGGCTGCAGAGGGCATAGCCCTCTTAGCATAATTAGGCTTGACCTTATGACCTCCCAAGACCTTATCTGGGTAGCTAATGGGCTGAGGGAGATGCAGCAAGTGCTGCCAAAACAGTGAAACTCACAAGAACACTGTAACTATGGTGACCGCTACCTTGTTTACCTCTGGCTATAAAATAAAGGCTCAGCTTGCTGTCTGGATCTCTCTCTGTGGCCTCAGCCAGGCATAGAAAGATCCACCTAGACCCAGCTTATTCTCTCCATCTGTCTTTTCTACATCCTTCACCGCCCCGCCTCAGGCTCACCGAACCCTTGACTGAGCTGGCCCGGCACAGCTGCCCACCCAAGTAATCTTCCGAATAGCCTTTTGGTGTTCCACTCTTCAATGTGAGCAGATGCCAAGGATCACCAGACATCTGAGAAAACCATCTAACACGAGAGACAAAACAAAACAGAAAGGTTGGAAGGCAAAGTTGAGGAAATCTCACCCAAGCCCTCCCAGGGCACAATGAATGAAAACGGAAAACTACAGAACAAGTCCAGGACAGGAGACCATCCTCCCTGAATAACAGACACCCTAGGGGGGGAAGTCGTTCTCAGACTGAAAGGCACTCAGCACACTAGATGAAGAGAGTTAGACCCAAGTACATCATCGTGAAATTTCAAAACACTGAGGTCAAAAAAAAGATTCTACAACCTTCAGAAAAGGAAATCTTTCACATAAAGGATCAAGGATCAGAACAGCATCCAGCTTTTCCACAGCAATACTGTCAAAAACTGTGAAAGAAAATGATTTCCAACTTAGCCGGAATGGTGAAATGTAGGGGGAAAGACATGTCCTGATTTTCAAGAACTCCATTTACTACCATGTACTTTTTGTCAGGAAGTGACTGGAAGATGTGCTCTAATAAACTGGGGAGCAAAATAGAAAAAGGAAGACATGGGATTCATGTAGCCCAACGTTAGACCAAGGAAAAAGGAACCCTGGGGACTCAGTCAAGGGCGATTCCAGAACAGCAGCATGAAGCAGCCCAGGTTCTGTAGAAGCATCTTCAAATGGGATGGACGGAAGCAAGGACATTTACACAAGCAGGGCAGTGTTTGGGATGAGTGACACACCAAAAACTCAATGACAGAGGGGGGGAGGGGGTGAGGGGGCAGGAGAGAATGAATTATTAATCTAAAAAAAGGAAAAGCAATTATATTCAATTAGATGGCTATGCTCTCAATAGTATTTATATAATCATATGAGTAATAAGCACTATAAACATGTTATTTAGAAATGTGGAGGCAAGCACCAATAGAAGTCTGCTAAAATAGTTGAAAGGAATTATCTGTCAGGAGTAGAAAACAGAACTACACAGGGGACTGATATTCTTTTTGCCACCAGCTAATATGCACATATATATGACTGATAGAGAGTTTAAACTTCTCTAAGGCTTGCTGGATCAGATGTACCTGTCCAAGAGAAAAGTTTTTAAACCCACTACTCTACCAAGCCTCCCAGTGCCTCCACTCACCTAGGTGCACCCTTCCAATAATCTTCTGGGTGCCCACTCCTTTGGCGATCCCTGCCCACCGACGATCCACCAGCCTCATTATGTTACACCTTTCCGCACAAGCTTGACTCATAATAGTCATCTGGGCACCTGGAGGTGGAGGGAAATCTCAGATAATAAAGACAAAACCCACATTTGTGTTAAGATTAAAAATGCAGCACCAAGAACAGGGCAAAGCAAGTATACCCCAGGCCTTTTCTCTTTTTTAACTATTTCTTTAGTTGATTTTAGAGCGAGGAAGAGAGAAACATCAATGAGAGAGAACCATCAATCGTCTGCCTTGTGCACACCCCATTCTGGGGATCAAGCCTGCCATAGGGACATGTGCCTGATGGGCAACTGAATCAGCCCCTTCAGGGCTACCCAAGGCTTTTATCTGTGCAACATTGTTCCTACCGAGCGGTTTCCTGCCAGGCTTAGTTCAACTTTCAGTGCCACAGTGGAATCTGAAACAGTGTAGAAACTTGACATTGAGAGAAAGAATATTTTGTTTAAATGTAATTATTAAATGATACTTAAAAACTTTACCAACAGGAAGCAAAACAACCTGAAAGGACTTCCAAAAAGTCAAAAGGACTACACACAGAAATGCCCACCAAGTACTACTTTACATTCAGATTCATTGCACAAAGCACCTCTAAACATCGAGCCAAGTTATTGTCACTCCACATTTTGGGGCACTCTAATTTACCAGTAAAAAAATACATCATAGCCTCTCAAAAAACTGGACGTGAACTCCCTATTGTCTGCTCCAACAGTCAGACCCTCTTCCCTCTCAGGAAGCGGGCAGCCAGGGACTTTTCTCCTGCAGTGACCTGTACTCAGCCACAGCTGGAGTTGGCCTGGGGGAAGACACTCTCCTAATCTTTATCTACAGTGCTAACTTCTCCCACTCCTGTGTCAGACACTTCTATTTCAAAGCCAACAGGTATAAATAATTCTCACTTTGGATTTCTCTTCCTGCCAACTGAATTGTTTTCTTGCAATAATAAAACTTAGGCATTGTTCACTTTTGACTCCTTTTAGCCTTTCCCCACTTTCAAACTCTGGTCCAATCCTGTTAATAAGTTCTGTGCAATTTCTGCTATTTCTGACGCTCCTTCTTCCAACCACAGCAGTGTGAGTGTAGCTCACACTATATCCCCTTTGCTAGTGGATGAAATCTCTGCTTTCCAAACCACTGTGGATGTATAACTTAAAGCAAGGAGCTAGTTGACCCTGAGTGACACAGAATTCTGCAGATCTGTCACACTGCCTGCCTTCCTATCTATCACCTTCTTCCGCTCACAATGTATCTGCTCAAAGATCCTCAATGGCTACTATTCCTTCTAAGACCAACTTCAAACCACACCCAGCCTCAGAACCCACCCCCACCCCCCATCTGGGCCAAACCTTTTCCAGCTGCTGTAGGTTGAACGTTTCATGTTGAAACCTAATCCCCTATGCAATGATAGAAAGAGGCAGGGCCTTAGGGGGTGATTAGATCATTAGAATGGAGGCCTCTTGAATAGGATTCGTGACCCTCACCACTTCCACCACGTGGGGACCCAGGGAGAAGACTACCATCTATGGACTAGGAACCAGACACCAACTCTCCAGCGCCTTGATCTTGGGCTTCCCAGCCTCCAGAACGATGAGAAATAAAACTGTGTTGTTTGTAAGCCACCCAGTTTATGGTATTCGGTTATGGCAGCCCAAGCAGACTCAGGCGACAGACTTATATTCCAAATGCCCTACACCTTGTACTTGACCAGGGGGAATGTGTTCCCTTTGCCTGTTACTCACTTTGACCCGCCCAGAGAGTGCCCCTTCCCTGCTTCCACTTTCTCATTGTGCTTATGCTTTAAGCCCAGTTCACGGCCCACCTCCTCCCCACTGACGGTCCTTTCCCTCACAATGTCTCCTCAAACTCAATCCCAACATTTTCTGTTCATGTTGCTCATTAAGGCTTCTTATACTACATGGGCACTGGAAGGTCTTGGCATCTGAAGAAGGTTAGATTTAAGAAGGCCCAGAAATAATGAAAAAGGAGTTTGGGAAGGCGATTTTCATTTACCTTCCTCCTTCCTCCCCATTTTACTCCACAAAAGCTAGTTACTGATGTACAGGAAGCAATCCCAGGATGGGAAGGGTCCCTTTTACCGCGCTCCTGCCTCTTTTCACGTCTCAGCTCCAAGCCCCACTCCCCTGCCCATGGAGATAGCTCAGTTCAAATGGCCTCTCTTTTGAAGCCACACCTGAGGTGAAGCATCCGTCAGTGAGAATGTGGTTTCTATATTCATCCAACATGCACCTGATTTTTGCACAGTGCTTGAGTCCTGGCACCAAACAGACCAGGGGCTGGATCTAAGATCTACTGCTCGTGAACTCTGGACACCTGGAAGAATGACTTCCCCTCTCTATGTCTAAGTTTCCTCTCCTAGAAAATAGGGGTAACAGAACGCAGTTCTTGGGGGACATGCTGAGGATTAAGTAAAAGTGAATAAACTAATATAAATTAAGCACCTTAGGTAATTTAGCATGAATGAGCACGGTGCTTACCATACAGAAAGGGCTCAATAAATACTAGTGTCAGATTAGGGTTTCCTATAGGTATTTGTTACTGTGAAGCACCAGTCAGTAAGTCTTGCCCCCCGAGCACTCAGCACAAGGCCCTGTACATAGCATTCAACAGACATTTTAAAACTTGAATAATTAGCAGTTTACTTCTCCCAGGAATGTATGCATCGCAGTATAAGCTCTTTACAATAGTTGAAACCTAGCATGTTCTCAAGTACTTGTGGATGAACAAATGGAGGAAAAATGCCTGGCCGGCGTGGCTCAGTGTTGGAGCGTCGACCTGTGAACCCGGGGGTCACGGTTCAATTCCCGGTCAGGGCACATGCCCAGGTTACGGGCTCAATCCCCAGTGTGGGGTGTGTAGAAGGCAGCCGATTGGTGGTTCTCTCTCAACAAAACAAATGGAGGAAAAGTTAACTTGAGCAGGAGCTTTTAGTACTCTAGGAAGTCATACCGGGAAAGACCGTTGTCACACCCACATGTGGTCTCACTAAAAAAGCAAAGAGCTGTTACTAAGAGATAAGGTGACAGTTAGTACAGGGATTATCTGAATCTTCAAGTGCAAAACTCCCTGCCTCCTTTCCTGGCCGTTCTTTCTTCTTTCAGGGCAAGAACCATGCCCTGTATCCTACACTCCTCATTGTTCCTGGCACACAGATGAGGCAGAAATACTGGTTTGACCTACACTACATAGCTCCTTTAAAAAAAAAAAATTTCTTTATTGATTTCAGAGAGGGAGGGAGAGGAAGAGATAGAAACATCAATGATGAGAATCATTCATCAGCTGCCTCTTGCACGCCCCCTACTGGGCATCGAGCCTACAACCTGGGCATGTGCCCTTGGCCAGAATCAAAGCCGGGACCCGTCAGTCCGCAGGCCGACGCTCTATCCACTGAGCCAAATTGGCCAGGGCTACACAGCTCCTTCTTTATTAGATTCTTATCCTAAACCAAATGATTCCCCAATTCCTTAGAGGTACCCTAGAATTCAGGATGCCAAATAAGGGACACAGGAAGATAAAGGAGACACCAAAAAGACAAAACTGGTGAAGAAATGATTAAAAAAACAAGCCTATCACAAACAAGAAAAGATGGGAAGTGAAACAACCCCCAGGTTTGCTGGCGAGCAGTCCATAGGACAAATGCCATCTTTAAGGACACCAGGGTCTCTCCTTCTTCCTGTGTCAGGTCAGAATGTTCGCTGGAGAGACAAAGATACAAAGGACGGAGACGTCACCTGAGTCAACAAAGGCTTTCACAGGATGTCCATTCACTTTGCAGTTAATATAAAGCATCACTACTTGGCCAAAACTTTCCGGAGCCTCCTCCATAGCTATGGTCATGTTTTCCTCAATGTTCTGTTGCCTGTAACAAACCAAAACCAGGGACACTAAGAGCATTACTTCCATGAAGAGAGATCTGTCTCAAAGTCACGATATTAAAACAGATCTGTGCGTATCTTTTGTCCCAGCTATAGCAGCTGAGTCATTAAAATGGAAATTGGTACTCTACCCTGCAGTCTGTGATTTAGTAGGAGGCAGTGAGATACACAGCAGAAAATTAAAGGCAAAGAAATTACCCTCATGTAAAATGACTATGTTTGTTCCCTTTACAAGCTCAGAAACAGGAAAAGAAACTTCTGGAGAATAAGGGTCACAACCCTTTTTATCCTACAGAATGTTAAAATTTCACGAGTGCTCCAATTTTAACTGAGGACTTACTGGGTATCTGGGTACATTTCCTATGTCCAGGGCATTAAAAAATTGTTTGCAAATACAATACCGATGTCTTAACTGCTTGTTGTTGCACCTGCTGCTTAATCTCTAAGACTGGGTTTTCTAATCTGCAAAATGAGGATAATTCATTCCTATTACAGGATTGCTGAGAGGTGGAAAGCATCATTATATGATGCCAACATAAGAGTGGATGTTAAAAAAAACTCAAAAAATAACCTTCTACCCACCTATCACTTAGAAAACTATACACACATATAAATCACTGTTCACCTGGTCATCAAATAATTTCTTCTAAAATTGAACATTCTAATTCTTACATGAGAAAAGCACATAAAAGGGAGTTCCAGCTTACTCTAGCTAGCATCTCATGTCTCCTCCATTCCCAACCTCCTTTAAAAAAAAATAACCAAATAGGACCAACATTAATGGAAACTAGGGCAGGGGCTAGGCCACTTACTTGAAGACAGTAACAAAACAGGTCCAAGGTTTGGACAAGTCACACTGTAAACCAGGCATTAGAAAACTACAGCCGGGTTCATTTACATCCCGGCATTATCTCTGGCTGTACCTTACCGCCCTGGCAGAACTGAGCACCCGCCATACAGATAGTGTGGCCTGCAATGCCTCAACTATTTACTATTTGGCCCTTAATGGGTAAAGTGTACTGACCCCTGCTCTAAACTGTCCTTTCTGTAGTAACACTTTAGCTCAACTGAACTGATGGTTTTATCAGCCATTCTCTATTGGAATATTAAACTTCTCAGAAAACCGAAGGCACACTCCTTTAACTTAGGCCAGTGGTTCTGAGCCTTGGCCGCACATTAGAATCACCTGGAAATCTTTTTAAAATCCTGATTTCTGGGCCTCATCCTCCGGAAATTCTGTTTCTTTGTTACTAATGCTGTGGCCTCACCCCATAACAAAGAAATTTCCGGAGGATGAGGCCCAGAAATCAGGATTTTAAAAAGATTCCCAGGTGATTCTAATGTGCGGCCAAGGTTGAGAACCACTGAGTTAGGCAAACATGCAAGCTATTATACCTTAGTGTAGACATTTCCTGTACAATCACTGGTGAAGCATAAAACATTAATAGGCATTCAATAATTACAGCTTTCTCGTATGCCGTATTATTAAATTTAGAAATAGCCTAAAATTAGTTGTGCACTATGCACTCCTGCCACTGTAGTGACTCCAAAAACCCTCTGAGACAATGCCAGTTCCTTTGGCTATTCTGGGCTTTGTATGTAGGTTCGTTACAGGTACTAGGTTTTCTCCTTGGAAAGAATGTATGCATTCCCCATTTCCTTTACCCCGCCTGGGAGGAAACACAAGCCACATGGATATGCCTCATTTCACTTCTGCTCTTCCAATAGCTCAGTGCCATGGTTTAGCTATGATGCCTCACCACACTCCCTCCCACAACTCCTGCTTCCTGGGTTGAACATATTCTTGAGAATTATATAAGGTTCCCTTATAGTTGTGATGCAGTCTAGTTCCGAGAACACAAACATCTTCCTATTTCTCTGAGTAGATTTAACGAGTGAGATGTTTCTCAAAGATATTCATGAATTCTGATATAATTAATAGGAACACTTAATAAGGACACAAATGGCTTAGGGCTGTCATGTGATTCTTGTGTACAATGTACATTTCTTTGATTTCAAATGCAATCAGAGAAATAAGAAAGAAAACCATTATTTAACATCCAAGCTGACAGTATAATATAATGACCAACTTAGGCATCATGTAAATGACCAAAGATGATGACAAAGCCCCTAAAAGTAGTACTGGTGCAGTTATGGTCTTCGTATTTATACTAAAATCATTACAATGAGGCACAAAAACTGAGATGTGGGTGGTGGTGTTGAGGGGGTAGCAGCTGTTATTTTGACTTCAAAGGGAGTGACTGAACATCATCTGGCTTGTGGCTGGTCATGTGATCAAGGTTGGCATTAGCATTATTGTACCTGTTTTAGGAGTGGAGCCCAAGCATGTACATTTTTAAAAGATTCCAACAAGATTTTAATGCAGCCTCAGGTGGGAACTACATCATGGAATCCTGGGGTCATCTACCTGCAGTTGCTTTGATGACACACTGGGCTAGTCAGGGAGTCTTTACTAACATTTTAGAGGAGAAAAGTCATTTGTATGGGTACCTTTGTAATGTTGAATCAAAATGTGAGGAAAATGGGAGTTAGAATGAAGGAAAGGACTGAAGTTACTATCTTGGGTGCAAAATAAGGAATCTACCTCAAAGCAGATGCCCAACCAATACAAGACAGCCTGTAGTTTGGGAAGTCTCCATTCTCTAACTCTTGCTGTTTAGGTGAAGGCATCATTACCTTATATCTTCTTCTATTTTTGCCTGAGCTTCAAGATCAAAAGGGTCAGCAGAAAAGAGACGAATCCTTTCTTGCTCTCTCCGGGCTCGGTCCTGCTGCTGCTCCACCAGGACCCTAGTAAATTTCTCTACAAAAGGAGGAAAATCTTAAGTACCACTAGATTTTCATTCCTTACTAGTACTTTCCCACATCAGACAATTACTCAAAATATGACTGTAAGAGATGCAGAAAAGATGCCTAAAAAATCATTTTTGTTTGACTCCTTTCCCCCCGCCCTTTTTAATGAATGTATTGGGATGATACTGGTTAACAAAATTGTACATGTTTCAGGTGCAGAATTCTACAAGATGCCTAAAAATAAATGAGCAATTACATTTACTTTCTATTCTCTGAGGCAAGACTATTTCTTCACCTAAATTCAGTGTAAAGAAATAAAATATTTGGAAAAATCATTTAGTCTTGTAAGAAGTTATCCATCACATCATCTCTACTCAGAGAGAACAGCTTCTCAATTTAAATCTGGAAAATGCTATAAAGGACCCCACCTGTCCCCTCCCCACTGCCCTTATTATTCTTTTGGCTAGAAATAAAATAGAGCGCTACAAACCCCCTTTCCTCTTCTGGTTTCATTTCCTTTATAACAATCTGCCTTAAAGCAGACAAATTAAATGCAAACTACTGTTAGCTTATCTACATTACCTGATGGGTAACAGACAGGAATATTAGTAAAGAGGAAAGATTGCTTAGTATAAGATACATTACAAAAATCACCTTTATTTTGCTATTTCTTGAATGGGGGTGCATTTAAATGTGTAAACTTAACTGTGCCATCATCATGGTCTTTGACAAATATGCTGCATAAGAAATTAAAGGAACCAAGATACTGGCCATATGAACTAATACTCACGATATAGATGAATCTAGAATTATTAAGTGAAAGAAGCCTGACATGAAAGGACATACTGTATGATTCCATTTACATGAGGATCAAATATAGGCAAAACTAATTTATAATGATTATCAGAATATTGGTAGCCTATAAGGGGAGGAAACTGAATGAAAGAGAACATAATGGAATTTTCTGGAAAGAAATGTTCTAGTTCTTGATTGGGGTGGTGGATATATGAGTCAGCCAAAACTCGAACTGTACACATAAAATCTGTGAATTTCTCTGTAGGTAAATATTACTTCAATTTACAAAATGGTTAAGAAATGAGTTGTTAAGTATCTGTTATGTTTTAAAATTTAATCAGAACAGTTTCGTAAAATGGGAGAAATTTACAGAGAAAACTTGACTCATAAAGAGGACTAAAAATAAATGTTCTGTGAAATGAAAGAATGGCTCAAGTACAGCTCCAAATAGACTGCTGCAGATAACAACCCCTTCATTAAACTTGGTGTGGATGAGAGTAAGGGGGTTCAATCTGCCACACAGGCCTCAGGCCTCAGACCTGTTTCCTGTAACTAACAAGCATCAAAAGGCTTATTGGCGCTCTCTTTAATTGAAGGTCTAACTAAACAGGTTAAAATTTCAGTCCCTGGATTATGTGCTGCTGAAATAATTAGGAAAAAAAAGAGTAAATGGAAGGGGCTGGTTTAGCTGGACTTTAGGACTCTATGCAGCCCTAAAATTTTGTCACTGCTGTCATTAACTCAGCCTTCAACATTAGCACTAACTTACTTCTCATAGACCAACTGATATGTTCAATAACTCATGTGCCATAGTGGGCTGAACACAGTAGTTGCATCCCATTCTCCCCACCTGCTATGATACACTACTTCACCTCAGGTCAACTTGACAGCCTTTTAGATTAACTTACCGAGATCTCCACTGAGCAGAGCATCTGCCAGGGGCGGGTTGCGTTCCTTCAGCAAGGACAGCTCATGGGGGTTGGCCAGCAACATGTCTCGGAGCAAGGCTGGATTGTCCAAGCCCTGCGGAGATAAAGCTAGTTCTCCGGGAGATGAGTGGGACTGCTGTGCTCCGGGTGGCTGCCGCTGCCGGGAGCTCGAGGTGCCAGGCACAGATATACTGCGAAAGTCTATTCGGGGTAAGTCTGTTGAGGAAAAGTGATTGTTTACTTTAGATGATCCGTGAAAATAAGCATCTGACGGAAACAGAACATGTGCTTATACACGGTATATAACATAGTAAGCGGTGATCGCAGATATACTAATGGCCCCTCCCTTGCTCCATTTTCTCATGTTGACTTTGAATATAAAGACTGCAGTCTGAGAGTGAACAGGTAGGAAAAATACAAGGAGAGGGGGGAGACTATGGTAGTAACCCCAAATTTTGGGCTTATAAAATATCATACAATAGATGTTTTTGTTTTTTAAAAAAGTAAACCTAGTCTTAAATGTAACTACAAAAATTGATGTCGTTCTTAAGGAGAACCATGGTCTGCTTTGAAATATGCTCTGAGGATCCTGACACCCTGGTAAAGAATACTATACATATCAAGCGCACAGCACAAATGACCGATGTTAAGTCCTACAAGCCTGTGTTGTACATAGTAGGTCTTTGTCCATCTGTGCCTCACCGCAAACTCTACCGATAGCCCCGGGGAACTCGCAGGTGTAATCATTTCACAAGAGAGAGAAACAGAAGAAAAATAACGTGCACAGGTTCCAGTGCTGAGTACACTAACAGACATAACAGGCCCTACACTCCAGGCTGAGCTGACTTATTAAACTAAAAGTAAAAAGAAAGGGAGCCTTACACAAAGGACCCAAATGTTGTATGATTCTATTTATATGGAATATCCAGAATAGAAAAATACACAGAGACAGTGGACCAATGGTTGCCAGGGGTGGGAGGCTTGAGGGAAGATGAAGAATTACAGGGTTCCTTTTTAAAGTGATGAATGTGCTATAACTGATTGTAGTGATGGTTGCACAACTCTCAATATATTAAAAATCATCGCATTGTATCCTCCAAATGAGAGAATTGTGTGGTATGTGAATGATCTCAATAAAACTATTACTTAAAAACTTTTATTTTTTAAAAGGAAGAAGAAAAGAGAAGTAGAGCCAGAATGAGGGGCAAGGACTGAATAAATCCACATTTCTCCAATCACAACATGCAGATGATGGTCACACTTGTCCCAAGCCTGGGGCTATCCTGAAGCCTTTTGGACCTCTAATAGGAGGAAATGCTTAAACTTGGGCATAAGGTTTGTGTCTCTTAGCATGGGTCCAACCAGTCACTTTCTTCAACTAGACCTCAGCTGGCAGTTAGTAGTGTATGAGTACAAACTTCCAACCAATGAAAAGGTGAAGTGAATGGCATGATCTTTGTGAGGGAAACTATACCAATTAGCAGAACACATATGGGCGGGCCTTCTTTGTGGGTTGAGAAATTTTACCTCCAACCCTGTTACACTTATCTGGATAATCTGTTCACTTTAGAAAAATTTTGAAAAACTTGTTTACCTTGTAGACCAGATCCCATTCTCTCCCTCACCTAGTGGCTCTCTTGTCCATATAGGGCAGTACAGAAAAAACCAGCTACGTTTCCAGAACTAACCATCTCACCAACTTATTCAAAGGAAGATTTGGTTTTCAATGACTGGCATATTGGAGCCACTACTCTTTCTGAAGTTTAGCAGCAGCCCCAGGGAGTAATGTGATCCAAATCCGGGAGGAACCCTGCCAGCGATCTCTTCTAGCCCAGTTCCAGGCTGAATGGAAGCACTGTGCTCTAAGCTAGAGACTGGCATCACCTGGACACCTATCAGTTGTTACCATCAATTTTAAAACCAAGTGACCTGGAGAATAAACACTGTTTAAAGAAGCCTATCAGGATATGATAGGGAGTGGAGAAAAACTCATACATCTCATCAAGTAGTTCCACATCAGAACATTATAATAAACTTTGGTAGATCAAAAACCCCTTTGAGTACCTTAAGCAAGTTATGAGCCCTGTCCCCATGAAATGCCCACACCCTCACAATTCTGCTTCTTATTTCAGGGACACAGAAACCTCTTAAATTCAATGCACAGATTCAAAATTATAAACACCTACCCTGGGTGGAACACCTAAGATAAAGAATCCTTTCTTCTTTTTACATGATTAACGGAGGCGGTGAGAAAGAACCAGAAGTTAGTGGTTTAGCTGCTTACTATTCATAAAGTTCAGTATAATAGAAAAGCACCGAGTCTTAATTCCTATGCCTTCCCTTATTAGCTATGTAACTTGGAAGACATAATTGAAAATCAGAGTTTCAGCTCTGCTAGTGTGGCTCAGTTGGTTGGAACATCTTCCCATGCACCAAAAGGTGGTGGGTTTGATTCCCAGTCAGGACACATACCCAGGTTGCGGGTTTGATCCCTGGTCAGGGCATATCTGGGAGACAACCGATTGATGTTTCTCCCCCTTTCTCTCTCCCTTCCTCTAAATAAATAAATAAGTAAATAAATAAATAAAAAAAATCAGAGTTTCATCTGTTAATGATAATAAATTGTAAAGAGGAATCTCTTCCCTTACATCCGAGTTAGATCACGTGAGTACCTGGCTGACTGCAAAGACCTGCTACTGAACCCCAGACACAACGCAGCATGTCAGTCAGCAATCAGGCATGTGGAGCCTCACCAAGTCCTTCCCAAGGACAAAATTATCATTGATAACAACAGAAGCTAATATTGAGGGCTTGCTATGTGCTGAAGGTTCTACAATCATTATTCTCACAGCAACTCTGGGAGTTGAGTTCAAGGGGCAGAGTCAGGATCTGCACCCTAGTAGTCTGAATCAAAAGCGAATCCAAAATTCTGTCCACTACTCTATGCTACCTACTCATGCTTGTGTCGGGGATGCTAACCCATTCCGAGGAGATGTCTTACTTGGAAACTGTGAAGGTCGAGGGTCCACATTCTCCTTCTGTCGTAAAATCACGACATCTCCATCTTTCAAGCCGTAAGAAGCCAGAGACCTGTGGTTGTCTGTGAGAGGTCTTTCAGCATGGACAATCTACAACCAGAAAAGATGTCACAGTACAAAGCACGGAGAAGTACCACGGAGCAAGGGAGACCAGGTTTCCTCTTCATCAGATAGTGTCACTTCCTGCACAACCCTCCAATGGTTTCCCATCACACCTAGAATAAAGCCAGCCCTTCTCACCACCTCTAGGCTCCCTCTGACCTGATCTCACACCACGATTGCTGTTTCTCAAGTAACGACTTCCTCTCAAGGCCGTTCCACTTGCTTTCTCGCTACCTGAGGAATGTTTTTTCCCGTCATTTTTAGGTCTCTGATCAAACATTACCTTTTCTTTTTTTAAAAAAATTAAATCTTTATTGTTCAGATTATTACAGGTGTTCCTCCCCCCCCATAGCTCTCCTCCACCCAGTTCCCACCCCACCCTCTGCCCTTACCCCTCCCACTGTCCTCATCCATAGGTGTACCGATTTTTGTCCAGTCTCTTCCTTCACCCCCACACCCCTTTCGCCCCAAGAATTGTCAGTCCACTCCCTTTCCATGCCCCTGGTTCTAGTATATTCACCAGTTTACTTTGTTCATCAGATTTTTTATTCACTTGATTTTTAGGTTCACTTGTTGATAGATATGTATTTGCTGTTCATAATTTTTATCTTTACCTTTTTCTTCTTCCTCTTCTTAAAGAATACCTTTCAACATTTCATATAATACTGGTTTGGTGGTGATGAACTCCTTTAGCTTTTTCTTATCTGTGAAGCTCTTTATCTGACCTTCTATTCTGAATGATAGCTTTGCTGGATAAAGTAATCTTGGTTGTAGGTTCTTGCTATTCATCACTGAATATTTCTTGCCATTCCCTTCTGGCCTGCATAGTTTCTGTTGAGAAATCAGCTGACAGTCGATGGGTACTCCCTTGTAGGTAACTAACTTTTTTTCTCTTGCTGCTTTTAAGATTCTCTCTTTGTCTTTTGCTCTTGGCATTTTAATTATGATGTGTCTTGGTGTGGTCCTCTTTGGATTCCTTTTGTTTGGGGTTCTCTGCGCTTCCTGGACTTGTAAGTCTATTTTTTCCACCAGGTAGGGGAAGTTTTCTGTCATTATTTCTTCAAATAGGTTTTCAATATCTTGCCCTCTCTCTTCTTCTGGCACCCCTATAATTCGGATGTTGGTATGCTTGAAGTTGTCCCAGAGGTTCCTTACACTGTCTTCGTATTTTTGGATTCTGTTTTCTTTTTGCTTTTCCGGTTGGGTATTTTTTACTTCTTCGTATTTCAAATCTTTGACTTGATTCTTGGGATCCTCTTGTCTGCTGTTGGATCTCTGTATATTATTATTTCAGTCAGTGTATGCTTAATTTCTAGTTGGTCTTTTTTCATATCCTCCAGGGTCTCACTAAATTTATCGGCGGTTTCCATAAAATTCTTGAAAAACCTTAAAAGTGTGGTTTTGAACTCTATATCCAGTCGTTTGCTTTCCTCCATTTCTATCATTTGTGACCTGTTTCTTTGTCTCGGCATTTTTTATGCTTCCCTTTGTTGGTAGAGTGGCTTTGTGTGCTAGGTGTCCTATAGGGCCCAGTGGCTCAGCCTCCCCAATTACCTGAGGTAGACACTCTTGGTGCACCCCCTTGTGGGCTTTGTGCACAGTCTTGTTGTAGTTAAGCCTTGATTGTTGTTGGTATCAATGGGAGGAATTGACCTCCAGGCCCACTGGCTGTGAGAATCAGCTGTGTCTGCAGTGGGAGAACTTCTGTGCTGAAGACACCCTTCTGGGGCAAGACTTGCTTCAGTAGGGCTTTGGTGCTCACTGAGTCTGCCCCCTGAGTGTGTTCCTTATGGATCTAAGGAGTTGTAATCTGGATGGTCCCACTCTGACCACTGGGTACACTGGCTCTTGGTTCTAAGGAGGTGCTAATTTAGCCTCTGCCTAAGGCTACCCAGCAGGAGCTACGAAGAGATCTGCAGATTCCCCTTCCTTTTTTGGGGGGTTTGGAGGTGCCCAGATGAGGCCCAGCTGTGAAGCAATGCAGCTGCTGTGGGGCCTTGGGTCTTCTTTTGGAAGTTCTGGGTCTGTCTGGCACAGCTGCAGTTTGTTAGGTACTTTTCAGATTGCAAAGGGCCAGGGCATTCATATTCAAAAGCTCCTGCCGCAGCCTGGGTGGGGCGGGTTCTCAGGGAATCAAAGGGCAGAGCAAGCAGCTATGGCCGATCCTCAGCCTTGCCCTAAGGGGCCCTGCGTCTCAGTGTCCCGGTAATTGCTGTAAGCACCTCTGAGGGAAAGCCGCCCTCAAGTTCCGAGTTCTGCCTGCTGCCAGACAGTCAGTTTCTCCCCGTATGAGCTCTGGGTCCCCAGAGACTTCCCGGAACTGGAGTTCAGAGCAGTCGGGAGCTTGTGACTCCCTCCCGATTAAAAAAGCCGAGTCCTTAGGTGCCCGCCCCTTTCCGCGCGCGCTCGAGCCTCCGTACCTCTGCACTTTACTTTCGCAGCTCCTCTAAGTCTCAGTGTGCTTTTCTCTTTCCTTCTAATTATAGAATTTCCACTCAGCCAGCCTTCCTGTAGTTCTGGATGATGTCCGTTTTGTCTTTTCGTTGTATTTTTGAAGTTCTTGTGGGAGGTAGCAATTTCCAGTGTTTACCTATGCCGCCATCTTGGTTTCTCAAACATTACCTTTACAGAGACCTTTTCTCATCACCTTCACCTAACACATATTTATTTATTTTTTGTCCTCCTGCCCCCACTAAAATGTAAACTTGAGGACAAGGACCTTGCTTTGCTTGCCATATCCCAAATGCCCAGAAGAGGTCCTATCAGATAAATAATACCCAACTATTTGTTGAATTAAAGTACGAATGAGTCTATGGAAGTAGTGGATAAAACTTCAGATTTCACTTTGAGCAGAGAGGGAAATGGGAATGATTTACTCTTGGTATGCAAACTACAATACTATTAAATAATGCGTGCATATCCTCCATCCCCCAGTTTTAGTGAGATAGAACTGACATAAAAACCAGTATTTTTAGATATACACCATGGTTTGATATGTGTATTTTGCGAAATGATCACAATAAAGTAACCATCCATCACCTCACATAGTTACAATTTTTTTCCCATGATAAATTTTAAAATTTACTATCTTAGTAACTTTCAAATATATCACATAGTATTACCTTTAGTTAACACACTGAACATTACATCCCAATGTGTCCATTATTTATTTATTTTTTAATCCTTACCCAAGGATATGTTCATTGATTTTAGAGAGAGGAAGGGAAGGAAAGAGAGAAACATTAATTGGTTGCCTCTCGTACACGCTCCGACTGGGAATCAAACCCGCAACCTAGGTAGGTACGTGCCCTGATTGGGAATTGAACCCGCAACCTTCAGGTTTACAGGATGCTCCAACCAACTGAGCCACATGGCCAGGACCCAATGTCCATTTTTAAAATGATCTTGCACACTAGCAAGTCTAAAAGGTTCCCAAACACCAACCTTCCTGCATTCTTTCTCCCCCCCCAACTTTTTAATATCCCCAAGGTTTTATCACTCATGTTTATGAGTGGAAGATAAAAGTGGAAGACATTCCAAAAAGAATGATTAAACACAGGTGGAAAAAAGGAACAGGGATGTACTACTAATAAAACTATTTTTATGGGCCTTGGCTGGGTAGCTCTGTTGGTTAAAGCATTGTCCAGATATATCAAGGTTTCGGGTTCAATCCCCAGTCAGGGCACACACAAGAATCAACCAATGAATAAGCAGAACAACAAACCAATCGTCCTATCTTCCTCCCTCCCTCCCTCTAAAAATCAATAAATAAAATGAAAAAGATATATTTTGATGATGTGCAATCAAACACTGAAGAAAGGTTGGGAGCATAAAAATAGGTGAAACAATATGCTCCAGAAGGAACAGGAACACACAGAGGGCAAGCTATAATTTTACCATGAAGTAACATAAAACCTCCCTGCATCATTATACTCCAGAGGGACAGTCAAACTTTGAAAGGGTTTCTTCCTAACAATTCGCTTTTCACAGGCCACATGCAAAGTGAGGCTTCAGTCCTGTCCTGGCTCTGACAGGGGCCTGTCACTCAGCTGGTCCAGGCATCCCACTTCTCATTTGTTAGGCAAGCAGTGGGGCTAGATCATCATTACAGCTGTCTCTTCCAGGCCTCTCTGCTACACTCCCATTTTACAGTGTTTCCTCACGTGTCCTCATAACTCGTATAGCTAAGACTGCCTGACACAGAACCTGAAACACCCAGGATTTAAACAGGAGAAATATGATCTGTCATATCTGCTCTCAGAATTTACACTGAAATGAGGAACAGAACTAAGAGGAAACTGAATGTAGTTCCCTCCAATGTAAAAATGTTCTGGGGATGAGCAAAACATTGATTTGCAGAGTTTATAGGCCCAATTACCTATACTAATAATAGAGGAATATGCAAATTGTCCAGGATGCCGTCACAGTAACAACCGAATAGAAGGCTTCATGGGGCGACCAGGCTGGCAGGGGGGTTAGTGAGGGATGACCAAACGACTGAACAGCAGGCTGTGTGGGGTGGGGGGTGGGGGGGAGGCAGTAAGGGGCGATCAGACAGGCAGGTGAGCAGTTAGGAGCCAACGGTCCCAGATTGGAGAGGGTGCAGGCTGGGCTGAGGGAACACCACCCCGCCCTTTGCATGAATTTTGTGCACCCAGCCTCTAGTACTTTATACGTTTTATACATGACTAGAAAGTATTGTTAGTTCCCTCACTTGCAAACTTAAAACATGTTACTACAGATTGCAACTGTCACCATCAACCTATTCACACTCCCTTATTTAAGTGTATATCTCACAATAAAAAGCACACCAGAATCAACAGATTGTTTGCAATACAACCCAAGAGTCACTCTATAACTTGTAGGATTGCTTGAAAAAACCACCATAAGTCTGAAATGACCAGTGTCCCAGGTTGAAGTGTACAGCAAGAAAGAAGGGGTGTGCCAAGAGTAATGCCATGCAGAAGCTCACGAGGTGTCAACATTATGAAGCCACCACAATGAAGGTACCAGTGGGTCCAAGGCTTACTTCTTAATTTTCCAGGTTCACAAGTTCAACAATCAGTATATTTAGAGATAAACAATCAGTCGACATATTCTAACTTACTTGTAAGAGAGCATTTAATTATCTACAAGAAATCAAAACCAGGAGAGTCAGAATGCTCCCATCCACAGGATCACGAGTTCTCTTCAGGCTGGAAATGACACATGAAAAGCCTATTAAAACCGTAGACAGACAGCTACCACTGAGAACTTCCACGAAGAGCCAGCATCACACCAGGTTCTTAGTCTCCCACTTAATCCTCATATCCTCTCATTTAAGTCTCATAATCACCTTAAGAAGCAGGCATTATTTGTCCCTTTATTTTTTCCCCTGCAAATAGCTTTATTGTTTCATTTGGTCCAATGCATGGGAGAGGGCTCCAGGGTGGTTAAAAGAATGACTAGTAGTTTCAGGAAGAGGCTCAGGTAAAAGCCAGAGACACCAGGGGGATGCAGAGGGGCCTCTGAAAGGCCTCTGGGCTCCAAAGGCTCCTGGTCGTGCTTGAGGGTGAGCCTTTCGAAGAGACATTCGCCCAGCCCAGCCTGGGGGGCAGCAGCCTGCAGAGGTGAGTCAGGTGTCGCCCATCTTCTTGATGAGTTTCACCTTCTCATCCAGGAAGTGGTTCTCCAGGAAGTCACAGAGATGAGGGTCTGCACGGGTAGAACCCAAGGCATGCAGCTCCAAAAGGGCCTGGTTCAGGTTCTTCTCCAAGGCCAGGGCAGCTTCCATGGTATCCTGAGTTTTGCCCACTCATCTTGGGAGGCTTCAGCACGTCCTGGAAGAGAATGCGGCCGCCACACTTGTTTTGCAACTTTAAGAGATGTTCAGCGCCCTCGAACTTGTTCTCCGCCAACTCGAGGAAGAAGTGGCCCACACCCTCAAGAGCCACATCATCAAAGTCAAAATAGTAGCACAGGGAGAGGTAGGTGTAGGAGGCCCGCAGATGCAGGTTGGCCAGGCGGTTGACTGCAGCCTCCACCTCGGTGGAATAATTCTGACAAATTTGGAGCTCATGGTTGTTCAGCAATAAGGAGTTAAGGTAGAAAAAACCCGGTGTGTTGCTGGTCCCAGAGGAGGTTCTGAAGGTGGTGACTGGATGAGATGCAGGAGTGGCCGGAGGCTGGAAGGGGTGTTCCGTCCAAACACTGTTGAAGCAAGAGGCAGATCCAGGACCACGAGGGCACTGCCTATATGTCCCATTTTATGGACAGGAAAATAGATGAGTGACCTGAAGCTACATAGCTATCAATGATAACTGGGAGTGGAACCACATCAGCCTGACTCTAAAGCCCACACACGGGAATCACAGGTACCACACACACCTTTCCTACACATAAGTCCAAAGTGTTCTGGGTGACCTTAACAGGAGCTACTAAGCCATCTACCATTAAGGGCCTATACTCACCAGGAGGATCAAACCAGTGTCCACTGTTCAATGCATCCCCTGCCCTGAGCCCAGGCAAGGAACACTACCAAGTTCTCACTCTGTGGGAACCAATTTTACAGATGCTGTACACCACTCCACCATTCAGTTAGCACAGCCTTTCCTCAAAAGACATATAATTTCTTTTTAAAGGAGGGAAGCCTGATCTAACAATAAAAATGTACCAGGTAAGACCCAGATAATCACTAATGGAATATTGCTATTGGCCCCAACTTCCTAAAAATACTAGACTGGCCCTAGCTGGTTTGGCTCAATAGGTAGAGCGTCAGCCTGCGGACTGAAGGGTTCCGGGTTAGATTCCGGTCAAGGCCACATGCCCTGGTTGTGGGCTCGGTCCCCAGTAGGGTGTGTGTGTGTGTGTGTGTGTGTGCGTGCATGCGCACGCACACACAGGAGGCAGCCAATCAATGATTCTCTCTCATCATTGATATTTCTATCTTTCTCTCCTTCTCCTTTCCTCTCTGAAATCAATAAAAACATATTTTAAAATAAAAATAAAAATACCAGACTGGAGAATGTGAGTGAGGGGCAAACATTCTTCCCCGTGACAAAGCACCAGGTATGTTCCATTTTAATCCAAGGACACAAATTAAATAAACAAAAGCTAGATGAAATTATCATTGCCGAAAAGAACTAATCTTTTGTTGTTAAAATAGGTGTTAGAGTCTAAGAAAGATAATTATTTTGCAGCTTAGGTCCCAAAATAAATCTGAATGATTTCCTAACTTAAAAGAAGTGTCCATCAGACCCTGGTTTCAAATATCCACCAAAGCAAAACGAGTTTTAGTAATGGCACTGGCGAGGCTTCCCACCATTCGTAACACCCAACTCAAACGTACAAAGCTCAGCCCTAGCCGGTTTGGCTCAGTGGGTAGAGCGTTGGCCTGAAGACTGGAGGGTCCCAGGTTCGATTCTGGCCAAGGGCACATGCCCAGGTTGCGGGCTTGATCCCCAGTAGGGGGCATGCAGGGGGCAGCTGATCGATGATTCTCATCATTGATGTTTCTACCTCTCTCCTTCTCCCTTCCTCTCTGAAATCAATAAAAAAATTTTTTTAAAAAACGTACAAAGCTCAAAATGGAAGTTTTGACAGTTATAAGGGCATACAATTCCTACAGCTACAGGTTTTAATCTGCAGAAGGGGCATGCTGCTGGTGCTCACTCCAGGAGGCACCTGAGATTAGATTCTAATCTTAACCAATATTTAACAATAAGCTAATTCACACAACTCCAAGACCTTTAAGGATGATACAAAATGTTTTCTGATCTCTGAACAGAAATCATAACACTCTTTCTAGCATTAAGGACCACAAACTGGCCACAAAACCCTTGGAATCAATCGGAATGGCTTCATGATAGTATCTACCATGAATTGAAACCCACTATATGCCAAGTGATCTATAACACTATTCCAAGTAATGGCTTGATTGAAAGATAACTTGGCAACAGTTACCAAAAGCCTTTCAAAAGACCTGACAATTCCATAAGAATTTATCCTGAGAAAATATTCAGAAATGAAGCGAAAGCCTTAAATATATAGATATCCATATATGTTACCCATAACTGCTTCTAATTTCCCCCAATTCCATTACCCAGACATAGAGAAATTGTTAAGTAAATTGTAGTACATCTATATGATGGCATATCATTTAGCCATTACAGTAATGAATTTGAAGAATTTATAATATATAGGAAAATGGTGACAGTGTAGTGTTGACTGAAGCTATTGTTTATACAGTTCAGGCCATGTTTAAAAAACACATTTTAACTATATAACGGGAAGAAAAGACTATAAAAAATACATTAAAAAGTAAACTGCAGTTATCTAAAAGTTAAGAGGTAATAAGTAATTGGGTTCTTAATGTTACAAATTTTCTATAATGACTACATAGTATTTATCAAGGGGAAAAAAATACATGAACATTACCTGCAAAACTAAACATACCCAAACCAGCTACAATAGAAAATTTCAGTTTCCACTGGTTTAAAATAGTATTTTACAAACCACAACTCATGCTGTGTGCAGAGCTGCGTTTCCAGGATCATACAGTTATTGCTATTATTTGGCATTTAAATGTCTTTCATTTGAGAGTCCTTACACATTTCGCACCCTCTTTACCACATGCCACCTACAGGGGTAAATTATAACAGTGTTTCAAAAATACAGACATTAAAGTGAAGCTAAGTTCGATAACTGTTTGAAGTTTGCCCAGCCAGGTCTGCATCAAAGCATCAAACAGAGCCATGTCTGGCTTCTAAGCCCACACTTGTATTAAGAGATGGAACACACCCAGCTTCAGTCACATGTACAGTAGAGATGGCTTCTATTCTAAATTTGTTATCATCACGTTATAACTACTATAATCAGACCAGAGATGTTAAAAATTAACACCTTTTCCAAGTGTTTGCTTATGCACAGTTGATGTTGTTGTGAAAGACTGAATTCTAAACCAGTAATCCTCAATGCAAGGTAATATTTTAAGGATGTAGAAAGAAAACAGAAAAAATATTAGAATTTCCATTTCATTTTTATCCTTCTTTAAATTCTATTCTGTACATTATAAACAGGCACAGAAGATATTACTTCATGTATATGAAATTGATGTTTACAGTTATCAAATATGCAATATACATGCACATAACATTAGTTTGGGTATATAACTTATTTTATATCTTACATACATCACAAAGATGTTTCAGAACATTTTACCTAGAGGGATACATGACTGAAAAAGTATGGAGATCAGTGGTCTGGACACACAGTGACAGGACAGAATAGCCAGGAACATAAATATCTATATATTCCTTTTAGAAATGTAAGTGAAGGGTGAGAAAGGAGAAGGTAAATAAGAAGAACGAGGTAGAGACCAGAACAATGAGAGGGAGGAAGGGAAGATGAGTAACATGGGAGAATCCTGGGAGGTACAGATGGAGGTACCTCAAGTGAGCAAGGATGATCTATTTATGGGCAAAAACCATAATGATGTTTACTATTATGATTTGGTAAAAGGAAATGACTCAAGTATCTAGGGTGGATTCCGTTCCTGCCTGATGGGCAAGCAACTGAAAGACAACCGACCACCAGACATCTTAAAATAGATACTGTGTTAGGTTACAATAAGGCCGACAGAACAGACTTGAAAAACAGGACTTGTTTACAGCTATGTAATACAGGCTTAACACTAGCTGGAGCCCAGGCTTCCATATGCTAATATGGCTTAGGAGGGAAGTAAATGCCAAATGTTGACCTAGTGAATAAGAAAGAATTTGGAGTTAGACTTGTTGTTCAACTGGCAAGGTATTCCTAACATTCTAAGCTGGCAGAGAACAATGCCTGTTTTAACCATACAATTGTTTTTCAGCCTGACACCCTCTTTATTTAGATCTTGTTACATCTGCCTTCTCCCAAGCCCTAATAACAACAAAATCAATTTACACTTTTAATTTTATTTCCCCTACCAGCTGGTGATTATCACCAGGGTAATACAACAGCCCCAGGGAGAACAGTGGGGGTTTAAAACCACCTTCAAAAATATGAGTTAAATTTCCCTCCCTATTTAAACTGTCCTTTCCCATTCTCCACCTGAGGGATTGATTGACAGGAACTGGGATCTCATAGAAGTTACAAAAAACCCTTCTTACCAATTTCTTTGTAGCTTTTGCCAGAATGCGTATTTGAGTCACACTGTGCGCCTTGAGATAAATTCTTTTTGATATTCAGCTTTATGCCGAAGTTCTGAAATCCACAGTGTAAAGGAACCAGACTCACTTCTGAAGAAAATATTAACCCATGTGTTTATGATATCACAGAGCAGAGCAAGCTGCAGTTGGGCAATAGTTTTTTGGAACTATTTCATAACTGCAGTAGGAAATCATGATTTTACCTTCTGGGACCTTGGAGAACTTCTTCAATTTTCTTAATGTTTTAGACTCATCAAGTCAGGATTTAACTGGTAGTGTGAAAGCCACAGTGTTACTGTCTCCAATTCTGTTTGGTGGCAGTCCCAACGCATTCTGAGAATAAATTGCTTAGCTTATTTGAAAAATCTAAGAGCAGCTGAACTCCTACCCAGCAGGGTAGGGAATCGAGACATGCCAATCACAGAGCACACAGGCCATTTTTAAAGCAAAGATCCTCATAAAGCACCGAGCTTTGGACGGGCCCAAACTCTCAATTATGAACTGAAAGAGGGATTTGGGCCTACCAGGGAACAAACCAGACACGCAAACAGTTTGAATTGCACTAATGACTGTTTTTTTGTCTTTAAAGAAATTTAACCAGAAACCAATGTGGTGGTGGGGGGGTGGGGGGGGGGGGAGAACGCATTTCTAAAGGCCTCAAAACAAGGCAGTGCCAGTTTCAAACTTTTTCCTTCACGGAGGAGTGCGAATTCGTATATTTAAAGGTAAATTGCGTTTCCTTAAGCAGGAACCCTTGCCAAAATGCAGATGGACAGCTACCGGGGATCCAAACTGGTATTTCTGGTTGGGAAGCAGGATGTACGAACTCGTGCAGACAGAGGGCTTCTTCCTAGATGCACGACGACACCCCAACCCGGGGCTCTTCAAGGAGAACGGGCCGAAGAGCCAGGAGGCAGGGCGGCCCGCACGGCCGGCCACGCGCCCCTCCGGCTGCAGTGGGTGCGCCGGCGGTCAGGTCCTCCACTTCCTCCCCCAGCACCGCACCCCACCCACCCCACCGCACCCCAGGAGTGTGTGGGGGCAGCCACCGGCTCCAGCTCCCTCCGGATGCGGGGGCGAGCTGAGAAATGCCCATCCTGCTCCCCGACCGCCATGCCTTCCCCAGCAGCAGAGGAAGGCGTGAGGCCCCCGGGAGGGAGGGCCAGCTCCGGGGGAGGCCCCGCTCGCTGCCCGGCGTACCTGGCTCTCGGCGGCGGGGATGCCCGACTCGAGCTCGCACAGCGCGCGGAAGTTGTGCAGCTCGAAGTCGGCGTCGACCTGGAGGGAAAAGGTCACCTCGGAGAGGTCCCTCCGCACGCAGTACACGGTGAGCAGCATGGCCCCGGCCTGACCCAGCTCGGTTCTGTTCGGCTCGGCCCGGACTCGGCGCAGGGGTGCGGGCGGCGGCGGGGCCTGGCTGGGGCTGCGGGAAGACAGCGCGGGCTGCGAGCTCCACCGCGAGCTCCTTCCCTCCCTCACACACGCTCAGCGACTCCCTCCCGCCCGCCCTGACGAGCGAGCACGGCCGCCGCCACCGCCTGCGCCTCCGTCTGCCGCCAGCCGGGCTGCCTCCCACCGCTGCCGCCAAGCGCGCCAGCCCCGCCCCGCCCCGTCGCAACGCGGCTGCCGTAAAGCCCGCCCGCCCGCTCCGCCTTCGCGACGCAGCGTAGGGGCGGGGCGGGGAAGGGTGGCGGGAAGCCAGAAAAATACCGGGCGGGGCTTGGGAGGGGAGAGGGAGAGAGAAGAGGAAAGAGAGAGTATTCACGGGTTGGTTTAATAACTAAGTCTGCGGAGGACTCCGCAGTATCATTTATTCATCCGACAGGCATGCATTTAAGCGCTTATCATGTGGTTGCAAAGATGCGTAAGAAATACAGGTCTTTGTCCTTAAGGAACTCGGAAGCAAGTATAGGAGACTGAGAACTGAGCACGGTTCTAAAACATGTTTTCCGAAGTCAAGATTGAGGCTCAGAGGGATTAATTCACTTCCTGTCCCAATGATTTAGGGTTAAAACGAAAACCATCGCCCTGCCTGGTCCATAGACCTTTGCGACCTCAGGCCCGCCTTCCCCTCCAGCCCTTCCTGCTCTCTGCTCTCCCAGCCACATGGGGATGCACTTCCTCCAAGGAAGGCTGCATTCCCCCGCCTTGTAAATAGTTTTCTCTCCTTGGGCGGTCTCTTTCCTGGCCCTGGCAGGCCCCAGCAACTAGAGCGGGACCTTTATTGGGCTTAGAATCCACTGGATAAAGTATTTGCTATTTCAATGGCCTGTTTAAGCCACATAGCTGATGAGTGACAGAGGCCCAGAACGTGAGTCAGAAAACCAAAAGAGAAAGAGAAAGAGAAAATGGATGCAAGATTGGCATCTCCCTATTGTCCCCCTACTCACCCATCCATGGAGTAGGGACCCCTCTTCTATTATAATGGAAGGTTAAGAGGAAACAGGATGGCATGCAAGCAGGTGGTAGGTAGGTTTGGTGACAAGTGTGGATGAAAAGGAGCCACATGTTAACAACCTGACTAACTCAGGGAAGGCCTGTGTAGTGGCCTTGCAAACTAAGACCTAAAGTAACCACAAAGGATGGTCTGAAATTAAAACCTTTTAATTAAAAATCAGTTTATAATGAGTAGTAAAGTCTTAGGCCAGTATCTTTGATCTTTACTGAGCCTATTAGGTCTTTTGGCATCTAAGATAACATACCTGTGGAATGTCAGGGTAACTTGTAGTGTCCCTTTTTTCCAGGCCCCTCAGGGCGCAAGCTATGCGCCAGGGGGCAGGGGGCAGAGCACAAAAACTCCCTCAGTGTTATTGTTGTCTTGTTAATTGTTGACTATTATTTATCCTGTACCCACCTGTGTAAAAGAAGTGCCTATCCTTTTACTTTTTACCCAATCCCAGAGGTTTGTCCACTTTACTTCCTCCCACCTGAAAGGGCGAAGGCTACGCCCTCCACCTTCCCCCAGGTTAAGGGCTACATCCTCCATCTTACCTTGGCCACGTGTTGGGCAAGGAGCTTCTTCACGGAAGTCTAAGACTCTGCTAGCCACACCCAGGAACGGGACATCGACTTGTGCCTGGCCAATCAAAGCACAGTCCTTTCTCCTCCCTTACTCCAACCCCCCCCTATATAACCGGTCTCTGGGAGGGGTTCGGTCTCTCTCTTGGCCACTTGGCTAGCCGATGTGTCGGTGGGTCTGGTGGATGGAGAGCTCAAGCTAGCTTGAAATACAGATTCTTATGCTTTTACATCGAATTGGCTCCCTGATGTGGTTTCTTGGGAATCTTGTAATCTGGGCACAACATTTGGGGGCTCGCCCGGGGTTCCCAAGACCATGTAGGGACTCCCCCAATTCGTAGAATCTGCATGGCCGCGGTAAGTGTCTGTGTATTATGTTTGTCTGTTCTGTGTGCTTTATCTGTTCTGTGTGAGCTCACTTCTGAAATCTGTATTCGCCCACATTGACCGTGGACGCACATGGGGGTCAAAGGGCGGGAGGAGTCGAGGGACGCCTCGATCCTCCATCTGTATCTGTAGGGGTGTAATTTTGCTTCCGAAAAGTCGGGAGGTCTGTAGAAACCCCAATCTGAGACGAGGTGGGCAGTTCCCGCCAGTTTGGCGTAAACCATCATCTGTCTCTTCCATGGAAGTGGAAGGCTGTTCTTTGGGGCCCTGTTTGTCTGTCTGTGTTTTTGTTTTCTATGGACTTAGTGGACGGATGTTATGGGACGGGACGGACTCAGACTGCTCCTTTGGATATTGTGATTGATCAGTTCAAGGAGATTGCGGGAGGCTTTAGAGCTCCCTCAGAAATTGGAAAGTTGTTAGGAATTGGATGGATTGTTTAAACTCTGAATGAATGTCTGGTGAAAGTATGTGAATTTAAAGGCAGGGGATCACTGTGCCTCGGGCCGCAAGAAAGGAAAGATGCGCCTGGATGCGGAGGCTGAAGCCGGCGCGCGGCTGCCCCGGAGCCCGGCCGCCCGGCTGCGGCAGCGGCCCTGGGGGCTCGGCCTCCGGCCCGGTCGGTGGCGGGTGCTGGGAGAGACCCCGAGGCCACGGTTTTTCCCATTCGGGAGCTTCCTCGCGCTGCACGCGGCCAACGGTCGAAAGGGTTGGGGTCGCGGGGCCCGTCGCAGCGATGGGGTCCCCTTCCCTGCCCCGGTCCTGCCGGGGTTGTGGCTCGCGCCGAGGCCGAGTCGTGCGCGGGGTCGCGCCCCGGGGATGAGACGGGAGAGGCGGCGGCAGCCCAGGCAGCCCGAGCCCCGCAGCTTGGGCCGGCGCGTCGCTCACGGGAGGCGGGAGCAGCGAGGCCCCAGTCGGCATTGGGTTGGGGGAAGGTCCCCCGCGGAGCCTGAGGGCCGGACACCCGGGAGGCCGGGGGCGGCGGCAGCTCTGGATGCGAGCTGGCCTCTTCCCATGGAGATCGCCCCAGCTAGAAATATAAAAGTTTTAAAATGCATCCGGGATTTCTGTGCACGTGTAAAGGGGAAGGGCCAGTTTAAAAACGAGTGGGCATAGTTTTGAGCTGAACCTTTTTGCTGTGTACAGAATAAAAACCCGAGACTGTTTTGACCTTAAAAAGATGGTCCTAAAGAATGTGGTCAATTTACATCTGAAAAGACCAGGAAGGCCTTTTACTGGTTTCTGTAAATTGATCTGTCCTTATTGCTTGCAGGGCTCAAATGTGGTTTTCCAGAGCCCATTGGAAGTAAAAAAAAAAAGAAGCAAGCAGTTTACTCTAATTTGCCTCATGAGACTGAATGTTTAACTTGCCAGCTAAAAGTTTAAGGTCTTTTTTTTCTCTCACCGTTGGGAAGTCTGAAGCTACACCCTTTTTTTGGTAGAGGGCAGGGTAGACACGCCCCTCCCCTAGCATGCAGGTGGTCCAGTTCCACCAGCAGTCATCTTTAGAAATGTTAATTTGCATTTCAATGGCTACACCTTTTGCTGACCAACCTTCCCAGAAAAGGTCAAGCGGCCAAGGGGTGGCTCCTTTGAAATCAGCTTTCTACTAGTATAACTTGTTTTTGTACTCATTGATATCTTTTAGGGATTTAAATCACCTTTTCTATCAGAGAACAGTTTAGACAGCCACAATGCTGAGCTGCGTGACTTAGCAGCCGCCACGTTGGCCGAGTTTTATGGGGCTGCAAGCGTGCTTGCTTCACGGATTTATTTTTAAACTAATCTCTTAAATCTAGAAAACCCTGCTTTCCTTAAACTAAAGACAATTAAAGGTTATAGCCAAGTCTTTAGAAGAAACTGATAGCAGTAATCCAATTTCTAAAGTACAATTATTTCAGGTAAAAACTGGTTTCTGTAAATTGATCTGTCCTTATTGCTTAAATATATATAACTAATGAAATTTCTATGTCTCTTAAAAATTTTGAATATATTACTAATCTGAGAAATGTTCATTATTTACATGACACCTAGAAATTAAGGCCAAGAGTTCTAACTGGAAGGCATGACTTTGGTATGAATAAATAATAGACCAATAAGCTGGGACTGGTCACTGGTGGATTGTGAGAAGGACTGGACGTGGCCTAACTTCTCCTCCCTTGGTACCCCTGAAACGTCAGAGGGTACTTCTGGCCCTGGTTTTCTTGGGTTTTGGTTTTGAATTTGTTTGTTTATTTATTTTTGATGAATGCCGTTTCTATCTGGATAAAACATAAGTCAAGGACTTGTTCACTGAAAGAATGTAAATATAAATATTTATTTAATATTTGTATATCTACTTGAATATAATTGTTTGTTCATATACATATGAAAATCTGAAAAAAAAAAAAAAAAAAAAGAAAGGCACACGCTTGACTTCTTAAGGCTGAGTGCTCTGACCGATAGCAAAGCACCCTGAGCGGCCGCTGGGATCTTTCTCCAAGGGCGCTTGCTCTCTGCCAGAGGTGGAATCGGCCCGCCTAACTAGTAAACATCTCTATCTGTTTGTTTGCTGGGATTTGCTATGTGATATTCTGTGCTGGGTTGGAATTTTGGAATTCTGAAGTAAACTTAAAAGGTATTTGTACATTTGAGGATAGAGCTCACAGTTCCTCAAGGTAAAGACAATGGACCTTGGAATCTGTAAAGACAGGCGGGGGAATGGGTGGCTCTCCTATCATGTTTGGCAGGCCCCACCCCCTATCATTCCTGACTTTCTTGCTGCAAGAATTGTCTCTTTTCTTGAGAGGGCTCCAGAGGGCGCACGAGGACATTTGGCTGCGCCTTGGCGCCACCCAGAAGACTGGCCCAACCCCAACTCCTCATCAGCACAGACCAGGAGATTGGGTCTACATCAAAAGGCACCACCTGGAGCCTCAATGGAAAGGTCCCTACACCCAACTCCGTGGTGCTGGCGACCCCCACCGCTCTCAAGATAGACAGCGTCGCAACCTGGGTCCATCACATCCACGTCTGGTCAGCAGACCCATCCGAGATCTGGAAAAACTTCGTCATCGATCGAGAACAATGCAACCTGCTCAAGCTACGGCGTGCTCGACCTGCCTGACGGTAACATTGAATAGACTTAGATAATGCCTGCATCTTCATGGATATGGCTCCAAAAAGACAAGGACAATTCATAGGAAGGTCAAGAATAGACTTTAGTATCACATGTTTAGTAGCAGAAGATGTGGCTGCCTAAAGCGGCCATGATGCCTATATTATGTTTCATTGTATTAATATGTTATATTGACCTTTAATTCTCTTGCAGGTTTGAATGTATGTTGGCTATCCTGGAAGGGTACTATGTGGGGTGAACCCCAAAAAGTAAAGGGTGCCTAGCTACCAAGAGGGCAGGTGCCCACCTGGGCAGGGAACAGTGCCCATCAGGTTTTGGTCTCTGTTGAGAGACAGATAACAGTTGGCAGCCTGTGTACTGCTTGCAGGCCTTTGTGACCATGCCCATGTCAGGGGTAGTCTGAATAAAAGCCTGTTTAGAATAGAAGGTCTGAGGCATGGTTATGCATAGAAAGAAAGTTTAATGCCAACAATTAAAAGGAATTGGCAAGAAAAGTCAGAAAATCTTAGAGTAGATCAGTATGTCTTTCTTCTTATGTAATTCCTCCGAAATTTGGCAATGCTAACATGGCAATACGTTTCTTTGCATAGATTCAATAAGACCGGTTCCTAATAGTGGTTTTATTAACGGAAAACTTTGACTGGAGTATCATATTTTAAAGAGCCCTATCTAAGCTCTAAAGACTTGAAGCCAGTAAAAATGCCACGAAGAAAGCCTGGTATCCTGCTTGGAAGCCCTGAAGATGGCTGGCGCTGGAGCGTCAGGCCCATGCCCTACCATCACTGGCAGTTGGTAAGAGTAGAAGGGGAGCAATAGGGATGCCTCTACATTCCTGCGGAACCCCCACACACTCTGGACTGCAACGGGTAGGAGGGCTACTGAAATGGGCCTTAAAGCCTGGAGCATGGGCTCAGGTGGAGTTGCTGCAGGTGAGGGATTCACCTAACTCAGCAGATACTGCAGGCGGGCCTGATGGCAGCTGGATGGCGTGGCTTCCTGGCCCTACAGGGCACATTAAGATTCAACCATGAGATTCCAGCAAAGGTAGTCAATCACCATTCTTGTTGTGTTTATGCAAACATCAGGACAGTAGATAAATTAATCTTGATTTAGCTTTTTAATAGCCATGGAGGAATTTTTAGAAGAAAAATCCTATTTCAATAAAAGTTGTTAAAGCTAAAATGATTTCTTCCCCTTCCACCAGTTAAAATATGCCCAGTACGGGCCTCTAGCAACGGTGGAATGGAAGTGCAGTCCGTCTCATGATTGAGCCGGAAGTTCCAAGACAAAGGGGGGAATGAAAGGGCGAAGGCTACGCCCTCCACCTTCCCCCAGGTTAAGGGCTGCGTCCTCCATCTTACCTTGGCCACGTGTTGGGCAAGGAGCTTCTTCACGGAAGTCTAAGACTCTGCTAGCCACACCCAGGAACGGGACATCGACTTGTGCCTGGCCAATCAAAGCACAGTCCTTTCTCCTCCCTTACTCCAACCCCCCCCTATATAACCGGTCTCTGGGAGGGGTTCGGTCTCTCTCTTGGCCACTTGGCTAGCCGATGTGTCGGTGGGTCTGGTGGATGGAGAGCTCAAGCTAGCTTGAAATACAGATTCTTATGCTTTTACATCGAATTGGCTCCCTGATGTGGTTTCTTGGGAATCTTGTAATCTGGGCACAACACCACCTCCCTAATCTATCACCAATGGAGTTCATGTAACCTACTTAAGTTGAGATCATGCTTCCAGGCAATTATGGACAGTTTGGATCAAATACACTCACAAAAATTCTTTAAAAAATATATATATATATTTTATTGATTTTTTACAGAGAGGAAAGGAGAGGGATAGAGAGCCAGAAACATCAATGAGAGAGAAACATCGTTCAGCCGCCTCCTGCACACTCCCCACTGGGCACGTGCCCGCAACCAAGGCACATGCCCCCGATCGGAATCGAACCTGGGGCCCCTGAGTCCGCAGGCCCACACTCTATCCACTGAGCCAAACCAGTCAGGGCACAAAAATTCTTTACAGGTTTGAATATTTCTTATGTTAACACAAGAAAATGACCAGCTGAAGACTTTTTTTTTCTGTAAAGGAGGAGAGAAGGTCATCTGTGGAAAATAAAGTGGAGGTAGGGGATGGGGGGTGAGGGGCTTTCCCTGAGGGTCACAGTATGGCTGGCTGCCTCCACTCCATGCATTAGTTCTTTTTCAAGGCAAGAGCTTTCCGAGAAGTGCCCCAGTTGGCTTCTGTTTACATCTCACTAACCAGAACTATGTCACAAAGATGCAAGAAAGGCTAGGAAAGTGAGTGTTCAGCTTTTCTCACCTCCTCAAAGGATGTGGACAGAGAAAAAGGGGTGAGAAATGAGTATTAGGTGAGACACACATAGTGCCTATTACAGCAGAGGTTTGAAATAACCATTGCCAAGTTGAAGCAAGTTCAGCAGAGAAATGATGTAGGATTGCCAGGTAGTGTCAGGGATTCAGTTGGAGTTCGAATTATGGATTGATTACTTTTTCTGTTCCATTTTTTTTTTTCTAGAAGTGCTTAGGTGTCCAGGTGTGACAGGTTTTATTTTCCAAAGATGGTCATGACAGTATCTCTCATCTTACATGATCTTTCCACAACAATATTGTGATATTCCTCCCATTAAGAGATGGGGTGTATATCCTTCCATTTGAATCATGGCAGATGGATTCTGGCATAAGTATCATTGTGTGACTTCTGAGGCTAGGTCATAAAAGCCAATATAGCTTATGCCTGGTTCTTTATAAAGAACCAGGCATAAGCTATATTGGCTTTTATATATATACATATATGTGTGTGTGTGTGTGTATATATATATATATACTAGAGGCCCGGTGCACAAAAATTTGTGCACTCGGAGGGTGAGGGGGGGTCCCCCAGCCCGGCCTGTGCCCTCTCCAGTCTGGGACTCCTCGGGAGATAACGACCTGCTGGCGTAGGCCTGCTCCTGGGTGGCAGAGGGCAGACCCAATCCCTAGGTGCAGCCCCTGGTCAGGCTCAGAGCAGGGCCGATTGGGGAGTTGGGGCGCCGCCCCGTCATGCACAGAGCAGGGCCAATCAGGGGGTTGGGGCACTGCCCCCTGTCACACACAGAGCAGGGCAGATCAGGGGGTTGGGGCGCTGCACCCTGTCACACTCAGGGCAGGGCCAATGGGGAGGTTATGGCTCTACCCTGTCACACACAGAGCAAGGCCCGTGGAGGGGGGTTGGGACGCCACCCTCTATCACCCACAGAGCAGGGCCGATCAGGGGGTTGGTGCGCCGCACCCTGTCAAACACAGAGCCGCAGGGCAATCAAGGGATTGGGGAACTCCCCCCTAACAGGCACAGAGCAGGGCTGATCAGGGGGTTGGGGCGCCTTCCCCTGTCACGAACAGAGCAGGGCGGATAGGGAGGTTGTGGCCCCGCCCCTGTCACACACAGAGCTGCAGGGCAATCAGGGGATTGGGGAGCTCCCCCCTATCAGGCACAGAGCAGGGCTGATCAGGGGGTTTGGGCGCTGCCCCCTGTCACGCTGATCCCGGTGCCGGGAGCCTCGCTGCTCCGCTGATCCCGGTGCCGGGAGGCATATTACCCTTTTACTATATAAGATAGAGGCCTGATGCATGGGTTGGGGCTGGCGGGTTTGCCCTGAAGGGTGTCCTGGATCAGGGTGGGGGTCCCCACTGGGGTGCCTGGCCAGTCTGGGTGAGGGGCTGAGGGCTGTTTTCCGGAAGCGGGTGACTGAAGCTCCCAACCGCTCCTTTTTTTCTTTTTTTCTTTTTTTTATTCTGGGCCAGCTTTAGCTCTGTGGCCTCACTGCTGAAAACATCGATACAATGTTGCGAGGTCCAGCTGGCTGAAGCCCGGCTGAATGAAAGCCAGTTTCTGGGTTTTGTTTAGCTTCTTATTTGCAACATAGTACATAGTTTCTTAGAGTTGCAGCTCAGAGGCCGGCAAGTTAGGCGGGGAACGTTGGAGTCTGCAGTCACTGAAGCAAGCAAGCCTCATGTTCGCTTCCAGCTGCCTGGCTGCCGGCCGCCATCTTGGCTGACAGTTAATTTGCATAAGGATATGCTGATTAGCCAATGGGAAGGGTAGCGGTCGTACGCTAATTACCATGTTTCTCTTTTATTAGTGTAGATATCCTATATAATAATCCTATATAATAAAAGGGTAATATGCAAATTGACCCTAATGGTGGAACGACCGGTCGCTATGACGTTCACTGGCCACCAAGGGGTAGACACTCAATGCAGGAGCTGCCTCCTGGTGGTCAGTGCACTCCCACAGGGGGATCTCCACTCAGCCACAAGCTGAGCTGATGGCTGCTAGCGCAGTGGCGGTAACGGAAGCCTCTCCCGCCTCTTCAGCAGTGCTAAAGATGTCCGACTGCGGCTTAGGCCAGCATCCCTAAGCCGCAATCGGACATCCCCCGAGGGCTCCTGGGCTGCCAGAGGGATGTCTGACTGGCAGGTGGACATCCCCTGAGGGGTCCCGGACTGCGAGAGGGCACAAGCTTGGCTGAGGGACCACCCTGAGTGCACGAATTTTCATGCACTAGGCCTCTAGTGTGTATGTGTGTGTGTATATATATAATTGACTTCAGAGAGGGAGGGAAAGATAGAAACACTGATGAGAGAGAATCATTGTTTGGCTGCCTCTTGCAAGCACCCTACTGGGGATTAAACCCACAGCCTGGGAATGTGACCTGAACAGGAATCAAACCGTGACCTCCTGGTTCATAGGTCAATGCTCAACCACTGAGGCACACCAGCCTGGCTGCCTGATTCATTTGGAACACTTGCTCTTGGAACCCAGCAGCCATACTGTGAGGAAGCCCAAACTACCCCAGGTAGTGAGACAACATGGAGAGAACATGTGTAGATGTTCCAGGCAACAAACCACCTGAGATCAAAGCCAATTATCAGGAAAACCCATGAAGCACATAAATGAAGATACTTCCAGTTGATTTCAACACCAGCTGTTGAGCCATCTCTAACCTTTGAGTCTTCCAAGCTGATGCCCAAAACATCATGGAACCGTCTCCACTCTACTCTTTTTGAATTCCTGACCCACAGGATCTGTGAGCACAAAAGAATGAGTATCTGGGGTGGCTTTTTACAAAGCAACGATAACTGGTACACTGAATAAAGGCACAGCCAATAAACTTTAAAAAAGAGAGAACTTTTTTTATATATTTATTTCAGAGAGGGAGGGAGAAGGAGAAAGAGAGAAACATCAATGATGAGAGAGAATCATTGATTGGCTGACTCCTGCACGCCCCCTACTAGGGACCAAGCTACAACCCAGGCATGTGCCCTGACTGGAAATCGAACTGTGACCTCCTGGTTCATAGGTCGATGTTCAACCACTGAGCCATGCTGGCCAGGCTAGGAACTGTTAGTATTTATTCCCATTTCATGGATAAGGAAACTGACATGTGGGGGGTTTACACTTGCCCAACTTCATACATTTAGTCAGTGGCAGATTCTCCAAACTGGAAGAAACTTTAAGTGAAAACATCTATTTCCAACCCTTCACTAGAGCAGAAATGCCCTGCTTGCACATTTTTGTGGGAACATCTTTCATCACTGTATGGTCACTACCAGCAAAGTTTTTGCCTACCTCTAGGTTCTTGCCTAATTCTTTTCTACCATAAAGAAAAAATCAGTAAACCCTCGTTGATTACAAAAACTCCTACAATGAGAACCAAATTCCACAAACACTGAGGTACTTGTTTGATATTTGTGACCTGTTAGTTTTTGAAAAGCATGTCTATATTTGGTCTTTAATATTTTCCCTCATGATCCATTGTGGGTTGCTCAAAGAAGCCTATCTCACCTTATTGTTTCTCGCATGTCAACTGAGAGCAGATAGTGCTCCATTTTACTCATTTCACCTTAACACAAAAACTCTTTTCATTCGGTTTCCTATTTCTTAGGCCAAGATCATGTGCATATGTATAATGCAATGCCTCCTCCCTTTCCAAACATCTGATAGCCTTTCAGCCCCACTGTATTCTAGGTCAACCCTTCCTCTTCATTTCCAATGTACCTTGTACCTACTAGGTTATCAAAACATTTCAGGTAATTACAGCTATAATTTTAAGGCCATACTGAGAAATTTGGAGCAAGAGATCGTATGTACAGTAAGTTATCATTTACCATTGTCAATAGGTTCTTGGAAACTGTGAAGTCAGTGAAACAAGGTATAATGACAACAGTTTAACAACCATAGACTTACTGATATAAACAAGAGTTAGGTTCTGGTCACAACAACATCACCAAAAATCATAAAGACCCCAAACCCTTCTAATATTAAACATCAAAATAAATGTGAGCTATACACATGTTTAAGAAAGATGAACAAAAACAAGGTAATTATTTTCCAATCCACTTATTTTAGTTCAGGGTTGTGGATGGCTGGATCCTACCTGGAAAGGTCCCCTTTCATTAAATATATTTTTATTGATTTCAGAGAGGAAAGGAGAGAGAGAGATAGAAACACCAGTGATGGGAGAGAATCATTGATCAGCTGCCTTCTGCACACCCCACTACTGGGAATTGAGCCAAAACCCAGGCATGTGCCCTGACTGGGAATGGAACTGTGCCCTCCTGGTTCATAAGTCAGTGGTCAGCCACTGAGCTACACTGGCTGGACAAGGTTGCCTTTCCACTGCAGAGCACACTCACACACACACCCACCCTCACACAGATGGGAATAATTTAGACACATCAGTGCACCTCATGTGCACATATTTGGGATATGGGAGGAAACCAGAGTATCCAGAGAAAACCCATGCAGCCATGGGGAGAACATGCAAACTCTACACAGTGGCCCCAACTGTGGTTCAACTTTTTTTTTTTTTTTATCAGCATCATAGCAAAACATTGAGGACCTGCTGTACTTTGATTAGCAGAGACAGCCCTGGGCAAAGCTACAAAATAGGCCAAAGTCTGTCCTTGGCAAGCTCAAATTTATGCTCATTCCTTGGCTCCAGAACTTTCTCTCTGCTTAGTTCTCATGTGCTCCTACTTTCTTCCTTTGCCTTTTCAAAACCTACTTGCCGGAAGCCGGTCCACCCTTGCTGCTTGACACAGTCACTGCAGGGAAGAAACATCTGCACAGCTTATGTTTCAAGGGACCTGGCGTATATGGCATATGTTTGCTCCCCCTCTTAGCGCTATGTGTTTTAAACAGGACCACCTCCCCGAGAAAGGTTGTTTCCCCAGGTTAGGGATTAACAGGACTAAGGAAGAGAATAAATCAGTAAATCCCCCTAGTGTTACAGAAATACCATGTACTACTTATGAAGAACTTGGACTAAGACTGTTGGCAATAAATTTGGGACCCACATCCCCAGGGGTCTGCCTGCCAGGGAAAGCACCAAAGCCTATACCCCTGGAGACTCACCAACACAGGGCAGTCCCAGGGAAGGCAAGCAGCGAGGCTGGGAGGACATAACCTTTACTGGGTAGGATAATCTCCTTCAGTCACTTCCTTGTAGCTTATCAGTAGAGCAGTGACCTTGGAATAACACTTGTAATGGAAACACAGAGATTAACCTAGACAAGATTAAAATAAACAGAACTAGATAGAGACAGGATTTTTGGCAAAGGTCAGATAAGAAACAAGGAACTGTAGAACATTACCCAAAACATACTATGATGTGATTATAGAAGCATGCTTATAGGGTCAAATGGTATAAATATAGATGATATAGGAGAAAAAAAAGAGAACTGAAAGGGCGAGGGCTAGGCCCTCCACATTGCCCCAGGGTAAGTGCTCCATCTTACCTTGGCCACGTGCTTGGCAAGGAGCTTCTTCCCGGAAGTCTAAGCCTCTGCTAGCCACACCAGGAACAAGACACCGACTTGTGCCTGGCCAATCGGCAGAGCACAGTCCTTTCTCCTCCCCTTACTCCAACTCCCCCTATATAACCCGTCTCCACACAGAGTTATCTCTCTCTGCTTCCTGCCGCTGCGTCGGCAAGATGGGGGAGCCGAGCTAGCTCGAATAAAGACTCTTATGCTTTTGCATCGGACATGGCTGGCTCCCTGATGTGGTTTCTTGGGGATCCTGAAATCTGGGCATAACAAGAACCTCGCTATGCTGATCAACTAAACGCTGCCTCCGTGTCCTTCCCTCTTCGCTGACTCCGTCCACACCTTTGGGAACCCCTGGACCTGCTGGGGCTGAACCCCAACACCTACTCTCAAGAAAAGATCTGGAGCCGAAACTCAGTATTACCTCTCTTAGGGTATTTGTATTTTATTGATTTTTTTTACAGAGAGGAAGGGAGAGGGATAGAGAGTTAGAAACATCGATGAGAGAGAAACATCAATCAGCTGCCTCCTGCACACTCCCTACTGGGGATGTGCCCGCAACCAAGGTACATGCCCTTGACCGGAATCGAACCTGGGACCCTTCAGTCCGCAGGCCGACGCTCTATCCACTGAGCCAAACCGGTTAGGGCATATTTTAATAAGGGATAAAGGATTAATCATCAGCTGTAGATTTCCAAGTTTAAGGGAACTTGGTGGGGAAGGTAAATTTTCCGAGAACCTTCTGGATTGACACAAGCCTATTTCACCTACTCTGTTGACACCTGAGCAGGGCTTTATGGATCTATCCTAGATAAATACCTAGTTCAATACCCACCTTAGTAGTTAAATTTTTATTTTCTATTCTTTCTCTTCAAGAAACTCCTGGTTTTTCATTAAAAAACTGGAATGTCTTTCTTCATGGAATACCACATCACAACATGGAGGAATCTCAGTCATGGTTAAAAGTATAGCGTCAACTTTTAAGATACAAAGTGGATACAAAGTATTCGGAGAGTGGGCACTGCCAATGTCAACATCATGACAATATTGTGGATACAGTGTCCTATATAATAAAACCCTAATATGCAAATTGACCGAATGGGAGAATGATTGGTCGCTATGATGCACACTGACCACCAGGGGGCAGATGCTCAATGCAGGAGCTGCCCCTGGTGGTCAGTGTGCTCCCACAGGGGGAGCACTGCTCAGCCAGAAGCTGGGCTCATGGATGGTAAGCGCAGTGGCAGTGGCAGGAGCCTCTCCCAACTCCGCAGCAGTGCTAAGGAGCAGCAAGCCGAGCGGTAAGGAGCACCGAGCAGGCGGGTGGTAAGTAGCGAGGGGTCCTGGACTGCGAGAGGGCGCAGGCTGGGCTGAGGGACCCCCTTTTCCCCCAGGGCATGAATTTCGTGCACCGGGCCTCTAGTGTTCAATATTAGCCACTTGGGAAAACTTTGGTACTCACCATAATGAAGAATAGAACCATAATGGGCATACACCATTTATTCATTTCTTCAACAATTAACACCTACTGCATACCAGAGATTGTTCCAGGTACTAGTGGTGCGTCAGGGAACAAGACAAAGTGCCTATCCACATGGAGCTTATTACATTCTAGTCAGAGTGGTAGACAACGAACATATAAAATGTGTCAGGTGTTGATAAGTGTTAAGAGAGGGTGGGGAAGCAAGTATCATCACTAGGGAGTGCTGGGGAGGGGGGTGGGGAATTGCTGCATGCAGTGGTTGCTACTTTACACAGGTGGTCAGGGAAACTCTGCTTTATAAGGTGACATCTAAGCAGATTTAATGATGTGAAGGTGTAAGTCACGTGGACATAAGGAAAGAACATTTGGCACAGGGACCAGCAAGTGCATGCAAAGACCTAAATACGGCCCTGGCTGGTTTGGCCTGGGGACTGAGGGGTCCCAGGTTCGATTCTGGTCAAGGGCGTGTACCTTGGTTAGGGGCACATCCCCAGTGAGGGGTGTGCACGAGGCAGCTGATTGATGTTTCTCATCTATGTTTCTAACTCTTTATCCCTCTCCCTTCCTTTCTGTAAAAAATCAATAAAAAAATATATATATATTAAAAAAAGACCTAAATACGAAGCATACGTACCCTGCTCAAGAAACAGCATGAAGAATAGCACTTCTGGGGATCGGTGAATGAGGAGAGTGGATAGGAGCTCATGGGACTAGATTATGCGTAAGGACATTGGCTTTTACTAACTAAAAAAGGAAGTCACAGGAGGGTGTTGAGCAGAGAAGGAACATGATGTGACATGCGTGTTAAAAGGTCACTTTGGCTGACTTGAGGAAGGCAAGAATGGACTAGTTAGGAGGTGATTGCAATAACCCAGGTGGAAGATCATGGGGGTTGTGACCAGGGTGGCAGTTGTGCAGTAGCGAGAAGGGATCAGATTCTGAACTCATTTTGAAGGCAGAGCCAAGAGGACTTGCTGATGCATTGACTGTGGGGCGTGAAAGAAAGAAATCAAGGATGGCTACCAGGGTATGGGACAGTATTCCAGAGCAGACATGATACTTAAACTCCTCTGCTTGCTGGAAGGAAACTGATTAGAATGAAAGGATGGTATCGCCAACCACCCCTTGGGAAGTATGAAAAAAGAAAGCGGGGTGGTTAAGGGTGAACCTATGAACCAGGAGGGCACAGTTCGATTCCCGGTCGAGACACATGCTGGGGTTAGGGCTTGATTCCTAGTGTGGAGCGTGCAGGAGGCAGCCAATCAGTGATTCTCTCTCATCATTGATGTTTCCATCTCTCTTTCCCTCTCCCTTCCTCTCTGAAATAAAATATATATAAAAAAAGAATACTCTTAAAAAAAATCCCATTCATACTGGACGTTTTCTTGGCCAGGCCTCGCAGGCCTGTGGTGGGGTAACGCTGGGGCCTAGATTTCATGAACTGGTATGTGGATGACTAGGCTCTGCCCCTCACTCTTGAGAAGCTGAATTAGTCCTCTATCCTAGATAATAAAAGGCTAATATGCAAATCAACCGAACGGCAGAACAACCAGTCGCTATGATGCACACTGACCACCAGGGGGCAGACACTTAATGCAGGAGCTGCCCCCTGGTGGTCAGTGCTCTCCCATAGGGAGAGCGCTGCTCAGCCAGAAGCTGGGCTCACAGCTGGTGGACATCCCCTGAGGGGTCCCAGGCTGCGAGAGGGCGCAGGCCTGGCTGAGGGACCCCCTTAAGTGCATGAATTTCGTGCACCTGGCCTCTAGAATGCTATATTCACAATGGAAGTTGGACTCAAGTACTTCAGCAGGGCAGCCCCCTGCCTCCCCCCGCAAAACTGCTCTTGCCCTAGAAGCAGTCTCTCTGCGAGCCAGCGCTGGATACACTGCCTGACTCAATACCCTGAACACCCCCGTTTCCACCCGTATTTGTCAGGACTCCTCCTGCCGCCCTAACGTGGGCTGGTGTTGAAGCGGGGGGCAGGTTTCTCCCAGGAAACGCCCCTGCACGACCAGACTGGCCGCACGAGCGCCATATACCAGCGTTGTGCCGCTTCACTACAGACCGTGTCGTCTCTCTCTGGCCAGCCACCCAGCTCGGGACTTCGAGCGACGCCGCGGCATCGGGAAAGCGCTCCACAGACCTTCCCCTCCGCCGCCCAGAACCTTGTGGAAACGCGCCTGCGCAGCCTCACGTGCCGCAGCACAATCTCCCAGAGGGCAGTGGCGCCTGCTCACGTGACGCTGGCTGGCCAATGCCTGGCGTCCGCGCTGTGCTCCTGGTTGCTAGGCGACCTCGGCTGCCGCTGGGGTTCTGCGGCTTGCGTTTATTCACACCCGGTTCGGCTCGCATCCCCTGTCACGCCAGCGCCTTCGAGGGCTTTTATCCGCTGCGGTTTTCTCTCTGGCGGAAGCCCTGGTGGCGGCCCCCACCCCTCGGCGCCTCCCAGGCTTGAACCCGGGCGTCCCGGCATCCGCGGGCTCTTGATGCTCCGGAACCAACTTGGCGGCTAGGATGCCGCAGGGCCCCTTGGTTAGGTCCGGTCCACTCACGGGCTCCCTGCCTTGGTCTGGTAGCTGGAGAACCGGCTCAGACTGTACAGTGGGCCCGAGGTGTGATCGAGGCAGTGCTGGGCCAAGAAACTAGTGCCTGGTAGAAGTCCCAGACCTGGCTGCCTGCAGCTTCCTGCGGCTTGCGTCAAGGTTTAGGCTTTGGCCAGAGAAGGGAAATAAATGGTCAATAGGGACCCTGTCTACTTTCCTGAAACGATTGTCTTGAATAGTTGTAGACTGAAGGATAACAGATTTCTATTTTAAAAAAATGCTATTCCCAGAAATGAAGAGTCAAATTTTTATGTATTTGACATTTTTTAAATAAAAATGATCTTGTTTTTGGAATTTCTAGTAACGGTGGCAGTCTTTTTTTTGCTGTTCAGTATTTTCAATTCAGAAATACTTGTGCTTGGGACTTGTATGTAACTCACAGTTTATTAGAAAGTTTGCTATTTAAGCCAGGCTGGTGTGGCTCAGTGGTTGAGCATCGACCCATGAACCCAGAAGGTCACGGTTGGATTCCTGGTCAGGGCACATGACCAGCCTGCAGGCTCAATCCCCAGTAGAGAGTATGCAAAAGGCAGCTGATCCAATGATTCTATCTCATCATTCATGTTTCTATCACTCTCGCTCTCCCTTCCTCTCTCTGAAATCAATTTTTTAAAAAAACCAACAGTTTGATATTTCATGTGTACCTACCTACCTTATATTTGGATTGGATTTCACATTTCATTCTGATCATGAACTTGTGAAATAAGGTGGACAGGTTTCACTACCCTATTTGTCATGCATAAGGAAACACGATCAGAGAAATTATTTCCCAGACATCAGTGCTTCTCAATCTCGAATGTGTATAGCAACCACTTGGGGATCTTGTTAAAATGTGTGTTATGAATCTTTAGGTCTGAGGGCCTGAGGGTTTCTGCATGTCTAACAAGCTCCCAGGTGCAGATGATGCTGTTGGCCTCATGCATACACTGAATAGTAACAGCCCCATGTAATTGTTATTCCTCGTTAATGGCACAACTGCCTCCTTTCGGTATCTGACTTTATGTGCAAACAGCAATTTCTTAACATCTGTAAACTTTTACTTACATGTGAAGGGAAAGTCATAGGATGGAAATTATTGTTTTTATCTCTCAAAGTTCAATTATAATCTTTTTTTAATATCCACATGACTCTACTTATCATTTGGAACATATGGAATATAGTTAAAATAACAGTTTTAATATCTTTGCTGCTAATTCTAACATTTGCATCACATCTGGGTCAGCTTTTACTGTTTGATGTCGCTGCTCATGATAGGCCACATTTTCCTGTCTCTCTGCATACCTGGTAGTTTTTGATTGGATGCCAGATATTGTGAACTTGAACTTGTTCAGTGTTGGATATTTTGTATTCCTGTAAGTCATGAGCCTTGCTCGGGGGTGCAGTTGCTTTGATTCCTTTGGGTCTTGATTTTGAAATTTGTTAGGACCGATCAGTGCCAACTCTAGGGCCAATTATTGTCCCTGAGGCAAGATCTTCATGAGTACTCTTCCCAGGGCTCCATAAATGATGAGTTTTTCTACTCGGGCAGTGGAAATAGGCACTAACCCTAGCACCCTTCTCTCTTATCCTTTTGAGTGGATCTTTCTGCAGCCTTAGGTAGTTTTTTTCACGTGCGCTAAGCAGTACTTTTCTGAGTACTAGAAGAGGACCCTCTACAGGTCTCTGGGGCTCTCTCTCTCCCTGTAAAATTCTCTCCTCTCTGGTACTCTACCTGCCTTGGTCTCCTTGGACTCTCAGCGCTGTCTCCTCAGATCAGGGACTCCACTGAGGTCTGCCTCCGTTTTTCTTCCCTGCCCTGTAGCCTGGAAACTCGAGGCAGTGAAATTGGGCAGTGCCAGGGCTCACCTCATTTGTGTTCCTTTTCTCGAGGATTACTGCCATTGGTGGCTTGATGTCCATTGTATTGAAACCTCATTGTTTCATATATTTTTTTGTTCCTCTTTTGGCTGTTTTAGGTGGGAAAATAATCTGGTCCCTGGATCTCTCTCCTGACTTCTAGAAGTGGACGCCCAAATACCATTCCCATCTGGACCACTTACCCCTCTGAACCATTGACTATTGAACTCTTAAGTTAGGTTGCACACTATCAAACTCAGCATTTGAAATCCACTTTATTCCAGGAGAAGACAGCTATTATCTTGTCTTCATAGCACTGCAGACTGAACCAATAGCCTGGCACTTGGCTGACACCCAGGGAAGCTGGAGGGGGTAAAGAAACTATTTTGAGCAAACAGCTGTCTATCAGCATATGGTGTTTTCTTCCAACATTTGTCGATGGGCTGTTGCAATTTTCTTCTTGTCTGTCAGCAGGAAATGAAAGCTGGGCAAAATGGACATTTCTGGGACTTGTTATTCATGATTATAATTACCCACAAAAATGCACCCTTTAAAAAAAACTCATTCACAGGCAGGAGGGAACTTTGGGGGAGGGTGAAAATGTCCTAAAACTGGGCTGTGGTGATGGTCATTGAACTGTTCGCTTAAAAATAGGTAAATATTTAAGCTTATCTTAAAGATTCCCAAGACATTTGAAGGTGTAAAAGGAAGTTGCCAACCACTTTATTTAGGCTAAACCCAACTTTGATTTTTTTCAAAAGCCTTACGTGCATTGAAATATAGCCTTGATTTTGTAGACCATGGTGGGCTTTCACTTTGTCCAACACACATGTCTTGCTTTTGTAACCTGAAAAAAATAAGATCTTAAAAGGAAGATGAAACATTTTAAATTGAACGAGAGAGAAAATAAAGCAATACCAAGAGGAAAAAAGTGCCTGTTTGCTCCACCCACAGGTAGTGGACAAGATGTTCGATTAGAAGTCAGAAAGCAGGAATTCCAATTCTGTTGTTTGAACTCTGAGCTGAGAGAAATTATTTAGCTGCTGGCCCTGGTTCCAGAAACTAGTTTTAAGCAATGAAGTGAACATTTGGGGCCTGGATCTGAAACTTAAGTGAAGCTCTGAAGCAGTTTTGATAGCAGCTCTGGGAATGGTGTCAATACAGGGGAATCTTAACCTTTTAGTTACCCAATAACTGATGACATCCCCTACCTCCCGACCAGTCTGACCAAAACCTTCGACAGGTAAAACCATCTCTAATTCTAGATCCTGGACAGGAAGTTGCTGTGCAATATACAGTGACATCACTGGCTTGGCACTTCAATTTCCTTTTCAGATATAAATAATATGCATTATTTATTTTCTAGGATGATTGGAAGGACAAGTGAGATGTAATATATATTGTGTTGAACTCAGAAAAAAGTTATGATATAAAAGCAAGTCATATTAAAACAACAAATACTTTATCATACCGCTGATTTTATTTATACATTGTATCATATAGGCTTTATTTACATGAGGCTTCTATTTCAAGCATTCATTCTTAACTTTCAAACACGTATAATGATGCTGAACTGCCTAACATGAGTTGGCTCAGAGATGTATTTGTCTAAACATCATTTCCCCAAGCGTCCCATGGCTTGCTGTCACTTTAGAACCTCAGTTTTAAGCTACAGTCCCTTTAGTCATTAATTATTGAATATTCAGTTCTACTAATGACTCGAGTCAGATCTATTTACTCAGAGCATACAGTGTATCATGAATAATCAGCCCTTGCATTTGTCTAATGCCTCTCTCTCTAAGGACAGGTTGATAGTGTACTTTCAGCAGCAGATCATCACCAGGAAGTCAGGGAAGGTTGGTTCTTACAGTCTCCACTTTGCAGATGAAGAGGAGCTACTCACAGGCAGCTGACTTCCCTAGCGAGGCAAGAGGATACCAACTAACAGAAATGCTTAGGAAACTGGCTGGAGCCTGCAAAAACCAACATTTTCTTGAAGAAAAAAATTAAACGGTGCAGAGATTTCATGAGGATAGCCTGCTTTATAATAAAACTAGAGGTCCAGTGCACAGATTCGTGCACCAGTGGGTTCCCTTGGCCTGGCTGTGGGATCAGCCGAAATCGGGTCTCTGTCATCCCCCAAGGGGTCCCAGATTGGGAGAGGGTGCAGTCCAGGCCGAGGGACCCCACTGGTGCACGATCAGGGCTGGGGAGAGATGCGGGAGGTCGGCCAGCCAGGGAGGGACCGCGGGAGGGCTCTAGGGCATGTCTGGCCCTTCTCGCTCAGTCCCAATTGGCCAGACCCCAGCAGCAAGCTAACCTACTGGTTGGAGCGTCTTCCCCCTGGTGGTCAGTGCATGTCATAGCAAGTGGTTGAGCTGCTTCAGCATATCATTAGCAATTACGCTTTGATTGGTTGAACGGCCAACGGGACACTTAGCATATGACCCTTTTATTATATAGGATAGGATTGTTGAGGTCTCAGGATGAAAGCAGTCTGACTAAACAACCTAAACTGTGTGGCACCTGATGGAGCTGGAAGGAGTGCTCGTCCCAGTTCCTGAATTCTTTTCTTCATTAGCTGAAGTTTCCTGTGCCCTCTCCTGGCTTAACTTTGAAACTGCACAATGTGATATTCTTCAGACTTCACTGGGCGGGTCTTTCCTTAGATAAATTCATGCTCTGACCTCCTTTTCTCATTTTGGACTAGAGAGAGACCAAGAGGGCCAAGTACTTGGTGTCTGGATAAAAGTGGTCAGATTCATCAGGCTCCGGAAGTCTATTCAACAGGCGAACAGAGAGTCTAAACAACCGATCTCATGTCCAAACAGTAAATGTTCTTTTCTGTATTCAAAAATGATGCTATTATTGGGGATAACTCCGTGTGAGTGTGTGATGTACCCCCTGAGGCATTGCTGAGGGTGGAAGTTACAGGGAAAAGAAGTAGAACAGTGGAGGTTTCAGCAAACTTTGATAAAAATATTTGAATACACTAAAAATATCTTTTTCTTTGGGGCCAGGGAACAAGGAAGGTAAAGGTAACTGTCAGGTGTCTCGGGGCGGTTAGAGTAGAACAAGATCATTCCTGAGCTTGTGCAAGCACAGACACGCTCCAAGTGCTGACTCCTGCGCAGCCCTTGCATCATGCACTAGGCCAGAGGGAATCCAGGCAGACAGCTCAGATGTACATGGTGATTGCCTCATACTTTGGCGGTCACAGTGTTTTGGCTGAAATAGTGATCTCCCCAGAGCTGTTCTCCACAGCCTCCAGCAGATCTGTTCAATCATTCACTTGCTCATCAAACATTTATTTTATTTATTTATTTTTTAAAAAAATATTTTTATTGTTTTCAGAGAGGAAGGGAGAGGGAGAGAAAGATAGAAACATCAATGAGAGAGAGAGAATCATTGATCGGCTGCCTCCTGCATGCCCCCAACTGGGTATCGAGCCTGCAACCTGGGCATGTGACCTTGACCGGAATTGAAACTGGGACCCTTCAGTCCACAGGTCGATGCTCTATCCGCTGAGCCAAGGGTTATTACTTGTGTTTTTACAAGACATCGTGCCTAAGAGGCTGGCTTAAAGGATGAAGCAGGTACTGGAACTTACAGTTTACTAGAATGGTGCTCTAGAACCGTTATTCTGTCTTGGTACACAGAGAAAATGATACAATTTGTATGTTCCACTGAGGTAAACTGGGGACAAAGAGTGGGGAGTAGGTTTGGGGGCATCTGAATTTGTTTTGGTAAAAAAAAATTAATTACACTTTCTACATATTGTTTAATTATGATTCGAAACATAAAATGAAAGCATTAGAGACAGCATTAAATATTGAGCTTAGCCCAGCCTGTGTGGCTCAGTGGTTGAGCATTGTCCTATGAACTAGGAGGTCATGGTTCAATCGCAGGTCAGGGCATATGCCCAGGTTGTGGGCTTGATCCCCAGGGCGCATGCAGGAGGCAGCTGATCAATGATTCTCTCTCATCATCAATGTTTCTATCTCCCTCTCCCTCTCTCTTCCTCTCTGAAATCAATAAAAATGTATTTAATGAAAACATTTACAAAAGCTAAAATATTTTTTAAAATGCCTTATTTGTCTTTCATTAACAACTATGCAATGGAAATTGTTTTTGATAACATGAATGGATTTTAAATTCAAACTCATGTCAAGCACTTTAATGAAGAGCTCTGATTTAAAGCATGTTCCTTCACAGTTGATATCCCCTTGGTATGTGCTGCTATTCCCTGTTTATGGCTGGCTGGACTCTGTTCTGATTGGTCAATGTCTGCGCCATCTCAGATGTTAACTAGTTTTAGTCTCATCCTGCCCAGAAGCATTATTGGAGCAGCCTCCCTGAAGTTAGCTTGGACACCAGCCGAAAATGGATGGCAGTGTCTGATACAATGTAAAGACAGATCTGGGTCAGCCATCCGGGGCTGCTCTGGCCAGACCCCCAACCAGTCTCCCAGCCCCTTCACTCCTGCACCTTGAGTTGTTGCTCTTCCTCTTTGGGTCCCTGGGCCCTGGGCCCTTGTCCGTGATGCGCTGCAGTGCACTCTGCAGCTGGCCTCTGAGGTGAGTGTCCAGGTGGGGACAGGGCAGGATGTCAGACTCTGATTGGACCAGCCTCTTCTTGGACTGCCCAGAAGTGACTGGCCTAGCTGGTGCCCCAAAGGCTATGGGATCTTTATGTTGTGTTCCACCTGTAACCCAATTGCAATACACCAGTGTGCAATGACCGCTGGCCAGGACACTCTGCGGTAGAGGAGATAAAACATACAATGACCACACTCCTATTATTTATCAACTAGAGGCCCAGTGCACAAAATCTGTGCATTCGGGGGGGGGGGGGGTCCCTCAGCCTGGCCTGAGCCCTCTCGCAGTTCGGGACCCCTCGCTCCTTACCACCTGCCTGCTTGTTGCTCCTTACCGCTTGGCTAGCTGCTCCTTAGCACTGCCATGGAGGCAGGAGAGGCTCCTGCAACCGCGGCTGCACTTACCAGCCATGAGCCCAGCTTTTGGCTGAGCAATGCTCCCCCTGTGGGAGCACACTGACCACCAGGGGGCAGCCCCTGCGTTGAGTGTCTGCCCCCTGGTGGTCAGTGCACGTCATAGCAACCGGTTGTTCTGCCAGTCGGTCAATTTGCATATTAGGCTTTTATTATATAGGCTGTGTGGCTTATAATTGACCCTCACTTAATCCTCATAAGAACAACCAGTAAGGACTACCATCCCATTTTACAGAATGGGAAATAGGTTCAAAAGGGCAAGTTGCTCAGGTTGACATGCTAAGTCCATACTTCCCTGACTGGTGCCTCAGGGACGCACACATTGGCGGGCTGAGGAAAACAACAAGTTATTAATTAGAGTGACAGCTTCACTTGAAAGTTTTGAGGGACAATTTAACTAGTAAATAATATAAAAGATCAAACATTAAATGCCAGAGAAACATTGTGCTTAATGCGGGCAACTTGGAGCTATGCACACACACACACCCCTCCCACCACCACACCTGCTGGAACGGGGAAGACTTCTCTCTTCTGCCATCAATGACTGAGATACACTGATTTAACTTTTTTTTCTGATTCCAGATCTCATACTTACCTCAGGCTAGAAAATTGTTAAGGTTTTAAGAGCATTTCAGAGTGGTGTAAGCGTGGGTTTCAGCTGAACATTGGGAATGAGGAGCTGGGAGCTGGGGAGGGAGCACTGCAAGCTGAGGATGAGGCATGAGCAAAGTTAGGGGGCAAGAGAGTGGGGCTGTGGAAGGTGAACAATGGCGGGAGGGACAAGTACATGAAGGTGCGTCATGGGAAACACGAGGAGAAAGGTGGGCTGGCTTCAGGCTTCAGGCAGTGTGATCTGGCAGAGAAGTCTGTGTGGTAACAATAGCGGTGAGACCGGGTTAGAAGCTAGAGGTGGGAAGGCCTGAACCAGAGTAGCTGCAGAGGGAAGGAGTGGAGGGCTTGTGAGCAGGAAACCGTCAGGACTTACCAGAGGACGGGGCAGGGAGCAGGGTCCAGGGTGGGGAGGTGGAAAGACCTTGCAGCCCGCCTAAGGTGCTGTCAAAACACCCAGCTGGTGGCTCAGGGGTTGAGCGTTGACCTATAATCCAGGAGGTCACGGTTCAATTCCAGGTCAAGGGCACATGCCCCGGTTGCAAACAGCCAATCAATGATTCTCTCTCATCATTGACATTTCTCTCTCTCTCTCCCTCTCTAAAACCAATAAAAATATAAAAAACAAAACCAAAAAGCACCCAGGTGGATTGATGATTCTCTCTCATCATTGATGTTTCCATCGCTCTCTCCTTCGCTCTTCCTCTGAGAAAGCACCCAGGTGGGGAGTTAGCAAGTTAGCAAATGGGTGACTGAATGACTGCCTCCAGGTGAAAACTGTCACTGGAGGTCAGAAAGGTATACGGAGAGCAGGGGCTCACCTGGCCAAAGAGGCCACCTGAGGGAGATCGGACGAAAGGGGGTGTTCAGCAGGAGCGAACCATAGCGAGGTCCCTTAGTGCTGACACATAGCAGGCACTCAAATATTGTGAGAAGAATAAAGGAAAAGCCAGGAGTAAGAAAACGCAGGACACCCGACATGAAATAGTGGTGGAATCCGGGCAGAACCACGAGATGGTTGTTTTTGTTCCAGGAAATGTGGGGACCTACTTCCCAGCAGCCTCTTCCAACCTGAACATCCCTCACTGACCCTTAGGAGGCCGAGTGGGTGGGACTTAATGTGCAACCCCCGTCCCCCCAAAGGTCATGATTTAATGCGAACTGGGGCCTTTCCCATTCCATCTCAACCTCTGGAAGTTAAGAAATATATCATACCACCAAGTGGCTGACGTCACTCATTACAAATCACTTCCTTTCCCCCCTCCCAGGACCCCCCTGCCCGCCCCCCCTCCCCCCCCATGAAGAGGACTGCAGACCAGTGGGCTTGGCCCGTGAGACCTTGTTAAAAAGTTTGCTTAGAAAGACTCGCTGCTTCCTGAGAATCCCACCCAGACATTATTTTAAAAAAGGCATTTTAATTTTCTCTCGCTTGGAGAAAAGTAGTTTCCCTTCAAACCTCTCGGGTTTTATTTTATTTTTTTTATAAAATATATTTTATTGATTTTTTACAGAGAGGAAGGGAGAGAGATAGAGAGTTAGAAACATCGACCAGCTGCCTCCTGGATGTGCCCGCAACCCAGGTACATACCCTTGACCGGAATCGAACCTGGGACCCTTCAGTCCACAGGCCGATGCTCTATCCACTGAGCCAAACCGGTTGCGGCATCAAACCTCTCGTGTTTTAAAAACTCTTATGAGCCCTGACCGGTTTGGCTCAGTGGATAGAGCGTCCGCCTGCGGACTCAAGGGTCCCAGGTTCGATTCTGGTCAAGGGCATGTACCTTGGTTGGGGGCACATCCCCAGTGGGGAATGTGCAGGAGGCAGCTGATCGATGTTTCTGGCTCTCCGTCCCTCTCCCTTCCTCTCTGTAAAAAAATCAATAAAATATATTAAAAAAAAACACACAAAAACAAAAACTCTTATGAGTAGAAGAAGCTGCCGAGGTCCTTGGGGGGCGCAGACACGCCTGGGCTGGGCCGTGGGCGCGGGTAGGGAGCCCCGGCCTGGCTTCATTCATCAAAGGAGCCAGGGGCCAAAGTCCAGGAAGGGGGGGCGGGAGAGACCGGCCCCGGGGCCCCTCCCCCGCCGATGCACCCGCGCCCCTGCCCTTTGAGCCCGGCCCCGGCCCGGCGCTGGCACTGGCGCCCTGGTCGCCGCGGGGACAGGCAGGGCCCGGCGGGCGGGGGATGCTGCGGCTGCTGGCGTCCCGCTGCGCCCGGGGCCCCGGGGCCCGCGGGGTCGCTCGTCCCGCCGCGGGGCTCCGCGACCGCTGCCGCGCTCCCGGGCGCCAGGCCTCCGACGCCCCCCGGAACCTGCCCCCCAGCTCCGAGGTCGTGGCGCGGCCGGTGGGCGTCTGCTCCATGATGCGGCTGCCGGTGCAGGCCTCCCCGGAGGGGCTGGACGCCGCCTTCGTCGGGGTGCCCCTGGACACGGGGACTTCCAACCGGCCCGGGGCGAGGTAAGGCCCCAGGACTGAGGGACACGTGGCTGGAGAACGCACGGGGGCCTCTGCTCACCCGGGTCAGGTTGGAGCTGGCGCCTGGCTCCAAAGGGCCCCTCATCGCTTGAGGGTGGATTTCCCTTTTTCTGTATCAAGCATGACTGGCATCCACTGGTAAAGAAAAGGGGTTCTCCGGCCCGAGCCTCCCCATGCCATGACCCCCCGCCTGGCGGGGATGGAGGCTGGGGATGACGCCAGCGCACAGGGGCAGCGTCCATCTGCGCAGGCAGAACTGGCTGACCCTGCCTCAAACCCTAGAGGTCACCTGCGGCAAGAATTGCTCAGATCAAGGCCCTGGCCGGTAGCTCAGTTGGTTAAAGCGAGAGGCCTGATAAAGCTTACAGGTTCCATCCCCTGGTCAGGGCACATGCAAGAGTCAACCAGTGAATGCATAAATAAGTGGAACAATAAACTGATGCCTCTCTCCTCTCTCTCTCTCATCAATCAATTAAAAAAAAATTGCACAAATTAAAGCAATTTTTCTAAATTCAAGTCAGAGGCAGTAAAATTCATTGTCCTAATTATTGAGCTTCAGCTATTTCTGGCTCAGCTCAGCAGCAATACACCTGACTGCCGGGCTATACGATAAATGCCACTTTATTAAAAGTCTACCAAGTGCACGGCGCTTGGCATAGGTAATTTCATTTAACTCACAACAATGAGGGAAGGTAAATATTGTCATTGTTCTACAGGTTAGGAAATTATCCACTACCACTTAGGAAGTGGGTGATGGGTGGGCTCCTAAATCTGTGCCTTTATTCTCTCTCTCTCTCTCTCTCTCTCTCTCCCTCTTTAAAAAAATCTATCTTTATTGTTGAGAATATTACATGTCCCCCACCTTTAATCTCTTCACTATGCATCCGGGAACAGTGATTCTTGATCAGGGTTGTTTTGCCCCCAGGGCTTTTTTTTTGGCAGAGTCTGGAGGCATTTCTGGGTGTCAGAACTTGCGGGAAGGGGTGCTACTGGCATCTAGTGGGAACAGACCGGGAATGCTGCTAAACCTCCTACAACGCACAAGATGGGCCCCCGTAACACCCGGCCCCAGATGCCACCAGTCCCGAGGCTGAGAAGCCCCTACCTAGATGGGGCCGCTAAGCCTTTAGGGATGCTCACAGGACGCTCCATCTTCTTCCAGATTTGGACCCCGGCGGATCCGGGAGGAATCAGTGATGCTTCGGACAATCAACCCCAGCACGGGGGCCCTCCCCTTCCAGTCCCTCATGGTTGCAGACCTAGGCGATGTGAATGTCAATCTTTACAACCTTCAGGACAGCTGCCGCCTGATTCAAGAGGCCTATCAGAAAATCGTGGCTGCCGGCTGTGTGCCTCTGACTTTGGGTAATGGCATCTGCAAGAGCAAGGGCAAGGACAGTGCGCTGTGCTCAGGGATAGCTCACCCTGTGGTCCAACACAGCTGCTTCTCCAGGGCAAGCCCCGGGGAATGTGGGGACAGTAGCATGGAGCCCATTATTAATTCCTGTATCTCAGTCCCTGGGGAGAGGGTATTTAAATGTTGGACTGGTATGACAGACAGGATTAGGTTAGCGTGAGGCACTTGCCTCTGTGCAAAATTTAAAGGGTGCCCCAAAAGGCAACAGTATTACTGGTTTTCCTTTTTTGCCTCTGGCGCCTCTATGGCTTAGAACAGAACAGTTACTGGTCCCATCTTTCTTTAAAATTTGTCATGGATTCTTTTTTTTTAAAGTGTGTTTGTTAAAGCTGGGGACAGTGAAGCAAGGAGGGGCTTACAATAGACAAAGCAACAGGTGAGTCCAGGTGGGGCTGCTTGGGCTCACTGGAAAGTCAGAGAAAAGGGGCCTGGGAGACAGGATCAGGGTTTTTTTTTTTTTTTTTTTTCTTTCATGAAATTTTGTTTTGTTTAATGTTACCTTAAAAGAGTATTTATCTTGATTACTGAGTTTCTCGGCATCCCTTAAATTTTGCATCACCTACCTCACCCACTTCACCTTTGTCCCAGCCCTGGATCCCAGGCCTGGGGAAGGCTGCCAACAGGGGCTCGGTGTGACTTTTGAACGATTTCAAGGACATTGTGTTAATGACTTTGAGAGAACAGGGTGAGTTCCTCCTTGGCAGGGTCTCCATCAATGTATCCGGAAGCTTTGCCTTCCCCTCCCCTACCTCGCCCACTCTCATTGTAGCATTTACTTCTCTCTGGTTCACAAACAGTTAAAATGACACAGACCTTTTTTGGGATAGTAATTAATGCTTGCCAAAGAGAGCCTGAGGAGCATAGTGGTTTCTGGATGGCCTGGTTTGAAATCTCAGCTCCACCACCCCCTAGCTATTTAGGCCTCATTTCCTCATCTGCAAAATGGGAACAATAATAACAACATCTACCACTTTCTGTTATACGAGAGACATATAATGAAAATTCATACAAATAGCTCAGCGTTGTGCTTGGCATAGGTAGAGCTTCAATAAATGTTGCCTATTATGATTATAGGTATGCATAGGAATACTTTTCTAGGCCTGTGCTATCCAATACCGTAGCCACTAGCTGCATGTGGCTATTTAAATGATAAGTAACTTAAACTATTATTTAAATAATTAATACATTATTAATTATCGCTTTAATTAAAATAAAAATTCAGTTCCTCAGTTGCATGAGCCCCATTTTAATAGCCACATGTGATTGGTGGCCGCCATATTGACCACTGCATTTACAGAACATGTCCATTCATTGCAGAAAGTTCTATTGGACAGAGCAGTTGTGGGCATTCTACTTGTAAGCCTTAATTTAATTTCTTCTTTTAAACAATGTAATTTCAAACACCCAGGGTCCCTTTCCTCACGGAACAATATCTTATTTTAGCTGGGGTGGTAGCTCTTCAGTCTCAGAGAAAGGGTGGCAGAAGTGGGCAAGTTGAGGATTGTTCTGTATAACACACAGTCCTCTACTCTTATCCACATTCCAGATGTTTTCTTTTTTCTCATTGCAGGTGGAGATCACACAATCACATATCCTATATTGCAAGCCATGGCAAAAAAGTAAGTCCCAACTATCTGGGCCCAAGCAAGGTTTCAAAATTCAGGAGCTGGGAAATGAGTTGTTTGCTGCTAGATGGCATCAGGTGACCTCTGCTGGCTCAGGTTATTGGGGGTGATTGGAACTTCCCGGACTGAGTCGCTGCTGTGGATCAAAGCGAAGGTCGGGCTCCAGGCGTCCCTGTCAGTCACCAGCTAGAAGTCAAGACTATTATTAACACTTCTGGCCGCCTGCCCTTGGCCTGGGTCTGCTCTGGGATGCATGCTCAGCGTTTGCCTCTGTTTGGGGAAGATGAGCCCCAAACCCCAGTTAACTTGTTTCTGTTTTGCTCAAAGGCCAACCCTAATCACTGACAGGCTCAGTGGTGTTGCTTGCAGAGGAGGGGCCCTGGGTTTTGCCCTGCATGGGACCCTTCCCCAGAAAAGCTGGGAGAAGCTGGCTTTCCCAGTAGCAGAAGTCTACCAGGGATTGACTAACTGTGCATTAGTTTGAGAAAGGGACAGATGGGCCACGTTGGTGGCAGCTCCAGAATTCATAGAGGGGAAAGACGTGTGGGTAGAATTCTGATTTGGGGGTGGGTGGGTACAGTTCTTTCTCGAGGCTGCGTTTGCCTAGCATTGCTTTGGATTATGTATTTCTTCTGGGTGGCTAGCAGGGTTGATGAAGATGATGGCGAGAGAGCTGGGTCCAGGCTGCTTCTCGGGGCTCCAGCTGGAGGATGGCAGCTGAGCTCACCCTTCGTTGTCACCCGCCCAGCTCTCTCCATCTGTAAGTGAGGCAATTCTGGGTGATAGGTAGTAGGTGGCAGCTGAAGCACATGTCTATTTTCGGCCTGACTTGTCTGAGTTTATTGCTCTGAGATGCGAAGCCATTTGAAGACAGGAACCAGTTGCAAGGCCTGTAACTGTTGCCAGGTCTCCCCTCCTTGGCTACGCACCCTCATCAAGTTTTGGTGGCCTGGAGGGTGGCTGTGCTCAGTCCCTGTGAGGAGGCCTGGCCCCTGAGCTGCCCTGCCGTCACCAGGCATGGCCCTGTGGGGCTGCTGCACGTGGATGCTCACATGGACACGGCTGACAAGGCCCTGGGAGAGAAGATCTATCACGGGACCCCCTTCCGCCGGTGCGTGGAGGAGAAACTTCTGGACTGTAAGCGCGTCGTACAGATTGGCATCAGGGGCTCTTCTACGACTGTGGAACCCTACAGATACAGCCGGAACCAGGTGACAGACTGCAGGCCCTTCCCTCTGTCCCCCGCCTGCACAGTGCCTTCCTCTCCGCTGCTCACTCTGTGGCAGCCATGGACTCCAGAGGGGCTTTAATAAGCAAGTTCAGAAAAGGGGAGGAAAGCTGAGTTTACCCCCAGAGAGTCATGTGCAGCAGAGAGGAGCGAGGATGTTGGTTCACGAGGCAGAGGAGGCCTCCTGTGGCTGGGGTGGGGGGGACTAGCAGAGATGAACCAACTCCTGGGATGTTGCGGTCTTGGAAAAGAGCTGGGGAGGTCCCAACCCGAGGTGAGGGGACCCCGTAGTTCTCCTCTTCATACCCGCTGGGCAGAGTGGCTCCCAGGCGAACACATACGACAAGAGCCAACAGGAAAAGCCCAAGGCCCCATGCAAAGGCCGGTCTTCTGGACAGAGCTGTGCAGGAAGTGCTCGAGGGAGCTGGCCTGAGCGTCTCACTCTTGCTTTTGCCAAGCTTCTCTCTGATCCCGTCTCCATAGGTCAGCTTTGACTTTCTCCCTGCCTTGCCCGTCACCGTCCCTTCATTCCTCACCTGTAACATGGGGGTGGTAGTTCCCTCCTCAAGAAGGTTCAGGGTCGAGTGTGATGGGTACGTAGCGCTTAGCATGGGGTTGGCCCGGAGGAAATGCCCAGGCAGTGTGCCCTGCAGAAGCCTTGACCTCCCACTCTTCCGTGCCTCCATCCCCAGGGCTTCCGGGTGGTGCTGGCTGAAGACTGCTGGCTGAAGTCGCTGGTCCCTCTGATGGCAGAAGTGAGGCAGCAGATGGGAGGCAAACCCATGTATATCAGCTTTGATATTGACGGCTTGGATCCTGCCTATGCCCCAGGGACAGGGACACCGGAAATTGCTGGGCTCACACCTAGTCAGGTACCTAGGATCTACCCTTGACCATTCGTGGGGGGTGAGGATTTTTAACGCCCCACTTTTCTGGGCCTTGTGGGGAGTCTTCGGGAATCAGGATATGTTTTTTTGTTTTTCTTTTCTTACAGTAGTGATTAAAAAAAATTGTTGAAAGTATTACATGTATCCCCTTTTCCCTCCCAGGATAGGTTTTAAAAACAGGGCACGTAGGTCTTTACTGTCCTCGGGGCCACCGTAGGTATGAATATTGACTCGCTGAGGACTGGGTTTTAGCCAAGGCCCTCATTTTTTATCGGGATATTACAGTTCTTCATTTGATTTCCCTGCTGCTGGTTCTGCAGTAGTTGGTCCATATGGTAGTACCCCTCTCAAGGACATTTTGGGGTTAGATTTTTAAAAAAATATATATTTTATTGATTTTTTACAGAGAGGAAGGGAGAGAGATAGAGAGTTAGAAACATCAACGAGAGAGAAACATCGATCAGCCGCCTCCTGCACATCTCCTACTGGGGATGTGCCCACAACCCAGGTACATGCCCCTGACCGGAATCGAACCTGGGACCCCCAGTCCGCAGGCCGACGCTCTATCCACTGAGCCAAACCGGTTTCAGCTTGGGGTTAGATTTTAAAAAAGTATGCACAGTGGGATTAACCAGCTACCAAGGTAGTTCAAGCGTTTTAGAACTACCCAAATAGTTTCCCATAGGATGTGCTGAGCACATAGGCAGGCAGGCAGGACTGGCGCGTGGTTATAGTGAGAAGGTAAGCTCCAGGAGGTCAGGCCTTTGGTTCGCTACCCTGTCCCTGGTGCCTAGAGTAGTGCCTGATATATCAATGGTAGGTACTCGAATTTCTCCTGTGAGGAAATGAAGGTTGCTTAAACCTAATCATTGTCTCAGACCCTCTAAGAAAGGACAGTGACAACTGCCTCTTCAAAGCCCTTTTCCGTTCCCACCGGAGAGATTTCTAAAACACACACCTCATTCCTCAGCGCCTCGTCCTTCTGGGCTTTGCACCCGCACAATGGAAACTCCTTGAGACAAAGCGATCCTTCCTACCATCCCCTCCTGACACTGTCTCCCGGCCGTGTCTGACTCGGGGTACTTCGTCTTGGTGCCTTTTCCCTCGGCCTGGGCTGCCCTTCCCCTGCTCAGCTGCTTGGTCAATTTATTGCGCTAAGTGTTTCCACCTTGGGGAGGCCTTCCCCACCTCTGTGGGCTGTTACGTGTTCCTACCCTATGCTCCACTTGTTTTTCCTGAAGTCCTTAGTGCAGTGGTTGGCAAACTGCGGCCCCTTGAGTGTGGCCCTTCCACAAAATACCATGTGCGGGCGCGCACGTACAGTGCGATTAAAATTTCATGGCCACACTCAAGGGGCCAAAGAGCCGCATGTGGCTCGTGAGCCGCAGTTTGCCGACCACTGCCTTAGTGCATGACATTGAAATGATTGGCTTGCTTGTCCCCATCACCACACTGTGGAGCCCTCTGGAGCAGGGACTGGGCATCGGTCAGCTGTGATGGCCACCAGGGTGCCGGGCAGTTGGTAAATGCTTACTGAGGGAAAGCAGTAGTTTTGAGTCGGAAGGCGGGCATGTGTTGGGAGAAATCCACTGAGGCGTCCACGGTTTGTTTTCGTGGTCAATGATTTCCACGTGGCTTGATTGTGGACAGGCTCTGGAGATCATCCGGGGCTGTCAAGGCCTGAACGTGGTGGGCTGTGACCTGGTAGAAGTCTCACCGCCATACGACCCTTTTGGTGAGTAAACAAGAAACCTGTGATCCCTAGGCAGCTGCTAGTTCAAATTTTATTAACCTAGTTAATAGGTAGCAGATGGACGGGTCCTTCTGTGTAACTCGGGAACCTGCTGAGTATGCCCCACAGTGAAGAAAATAAACCTGTTATTGCGCACCTTACAGACACAGCTAATGAGCCCTGACAAAAGCCTGGAGGTTGCTGAGTATTATTAGCTTGCCCACCAGTCAGCAAAATGCAGAAACAAGCCTGCAGTTTAGTGACAGGGTGGCACACGGCCATCCTACTGATATTTCAGGAAAAGTGAATTCCCAAAGGATAAATAATAGTTACTAATATCAATAAAGTGGGGAATTAGCTGGCTTAGGAGATGCTCAAAGCAGAGCCAGCCTCATAATTTTAATTTAGAAAACCTTACGGTTGGCCTACTAGCCTCAGAGGATGACAATAAATACAACACACACCATTGTTATAGGTTTCCTTTTGGGGAAAATCTGTTCTGAGAGTAAACAAAGAACCTTCTGTACTTTAAAGTACTATTTCCAAATGACTGATGGAGCAGAATGCCAGGGAAAGCGGGACCCCGAAAAGGAAGACCAAGGGCGGAGGGCTGAGCAGTCCTGGGAGGCGCGGCCTGGGGGTGGTCTTCACGCTGGGTTTTACTTCTCCGCAGGAAACACGGCCCTCCTGGCAGCCAACCTGCTGTTTGAGATGCTGTGTGTTCTCCCCAAAGTGAGAGTCGTTTGAACCTTGTGCTCGTCAACACAGAGTAACAGATCGCATCAAGGACCAATTCTTGAGCATCTGTCAGTGCTACAGAGTTTGTGCCAATAAACTTTCTGCTCCAAGTGTCAGTGGGGGCTGTAAAATCAGGGCACAAAGCAGAACTCGAATCCAGACCGCTAATATTTCCAAGGAGTTTGAATTAATTTAAAAAAACAGTAGCCCTTGTGCTGTGCTGATTTCTACCTTTAATGAAAGATGATGGAGGATAAAGGGGTGAGGGATGGAGAAGTCAGTTCAAAGTTATCTAAAAATTGGAGGAATGAAATAAAAAGACTATGAAATAATACTGTATAAACCTTCCATATTTCTATAGTATTTTCCTTTAAAGCAGGGGTGGGGTTTTCTGCCAAAGGCCATCTGGATATTTATAACATCATTCGCTTAATATAATTCACTCAATATAAATTTATGTTGCTATGAACAAAGCGCTGAGATTTATTGAATTTCGAGTCCCGCCTGCGGTTGCCTGGGCAGGGTCAGACCAGATTATTTCTAGGTCCTTATACAGCCCTGGGGCCGGGCGTTCCCCGCCCCTGCTTTGAAAGAAAGTCACACGCAGATTCTAATAAACTTCCCACTCAAAAGCCCAGGAGGGTACACGAAATGGCCTCCCAAGAGCCCCCTGAGACCCTCCCTCAATCTGTTCTGCATTAGCTGCTCTTCCAGCTGCCACACCCTCCAGGACGGTCGTTCCTGAAATCTGCAGTCGCCAAGTGCTGACTGTAAGCACCTGCCGAGTTACATGCAAATTCAATTTTGCTGGTAATGTGTCCACGATAAATCATCTCGATGCAGGAGCTACCCGTAATCATCACACATTAAAATAGTTTATTTGTTTCCAGTCGGTAATATTCTTAAAACGAAAATAACATCAGCTTTAGTGCCTGTTCACAATACAAAACAAAAACAACATAAAAAGGACACCACTTGCCAAATAAGTTATTTGTTCCTAAGAGTATCAAAAGTGCAAAATATCCACTTTCTTTTCAGGTCTGTCTCGAAAGTATAATCACAAACTGAACAGAGAGTCAGCAGTTGCCACACTTCGTTTGTTTTCAAGGGACAATGGCAGGTATTAGGATTCGAGCAACATTTCATTCGGTAAAAATGTTTTGCATCAGCTTTTAAAGAGTTTTCCTTAACAATTTTCTTGGAGTGTTTGCTTCTAATCCCATTTCCCAAACAAGGCAAATCATTCAGCCACATTCAGATCCTCTTCTCTTTATATCAGGAAAACATTTATGTACTGAACGAGGAGAAAATCAACCTATTACTTGAAAACCACAACCAAGTTTCATGGTCAGTGAGTGATGGCAGCGAGACCACGGTGCCCAGTGGAAATTAGGGCTGCCTTGCTCACTGAACCAGCTTAGCTGGGGCTGCCCACCTCTGTGTTAGACAAGTCGTGCCACTGACACCTTGGCAATAAAAAAATATTTGGTAAATGGGTGTGTATTCTACAAAGACTTTTAAGACCAGTTTTCATCCCCATCTGCTAAACATGATGCGTAGATGCTATCAACCAGAAAAAGCTACCTCTAAAATCATCAATGTTGTCTTTTGAAGATACATATTTGAAAACTAGGAAGTTGAAACCAAAACTGGGTCTGTGTGGTTACATACATTAGGAAGAGAAACGGTGGCATTGGCTGAGCAGACAATGGCTCATATATTTGACACAAAAGTAAATAAATTAATGGAAACAACATTCAGGAGGAAAGGCTTGGTGGCCAAGGGTAAAGTTCATTTTAAAATAAGAGCTCCCAGCGTCCTCTGGCAGACATGCCTGCCCAGAGCGATCTGTAGAATTGGTGGGCTGAAGTATTTGCCAGGAATGTTTCCAATCCTATTATCTTTCTTTTCTTAGTGCAAATGACAGGTGCTTTTTAATGATGAAATTTTAAAAAATGAAATCTGGGGAGGTTTTGGTTTTCAGAAATTATGGCCAGGAATCCCATTAGTACCAGAAATGAAAATCTACCATAAAAGCAAAACAAACTCATTTAAGTAAACTTGGCCATAAAAGACCCAGAAAATAAGTTTGAGGAGTGACGCATCAAGGAGCCAAATGAATCCCGTGATCACGTCTACCTGGTCAGGTGCCATGCGAGGCGGCCCTCGGAGTCAGCTTCCACTTTGGAGGACCACGTGGGGAAGGAAGCCTGGCGGTGATTCTTCGCCTTTTCCATAAAGCTGTAGAGTCCATGAAAACTACAGCAATTCCTGGGCTCAAATAATTGACTACTTGTCACTGTAGCTCAGTATTTAAGTCATTCGGGATCCAAATGGCTTAGTTTAAAGGAGTTATGATTAAAGAAAATACTAACTTATTTTGTCCCATCACTGATTTTGACCTTTCACTTTACAAATTGCCCTTAAGGGGCCATCTGCTTTGACAATGGAATAGACCACTCTTTGAGGCTGTCCACACCCCACTGGTGGTTTTGCCTAAAAGAGAAAAGGTAAGCTCTCCAGCTGCTGGAGTGATCCAGCCTGGCGTCCATCTCACCCTGAGCTCAGCAAGCTGGTGCCAGGACTGACCTGCTACTGGTGGAGCAGCTGTAAGTGAAGAGTGCGATGATGAAGACGAGACATCCAAATACAGGCAGGAGCTCAAAGTACGTAATAAGCCTTTTGCAAAACAGGAGTCTAGAACAAGTCTTGGTTCACTTGTCACAAATGAGGACTTGAAGATACAGCACTTTTGGGGTAACTGCTCAAAATACGATTGCTGAGAAATGTTAGGTTCCTTGATACACAGACGTGACTGGTATTTTACTAAAGAGACACCACTCGTGGCAGGTGGGAATAATTTGTCTTCAGTTTAACATCTACTGGCTTATAGCAGCTTATCTCTACGTTCAGAGAACAAGGTTAAAGTTATGGCTCCTAATATCCATACCCTAAGACTGACAGAGGCAGAAAGGCATCTAAAAACATACGCATAAATGGCTCAAGTCGTTACAGTACTTTCTGCCGTGCGGATCCCTCTCGGCTACTTCTCGTGTTGGGGAGGCGGCTGATGGGACGCTCAGGAAGGGGTCACTTCAGTCACTGCCCAGTCCTCCTCTTGCCTTGGGAAGAAACCCAAACTCACATGCAGAACCCCCACTCATCCCTATGCTTTTAAAACCATGGCTGACAAACTGCAGTAGGGGGATACCCCCAAAATATCCGTTAGCCACTTACTACCACAAAGACCGCTAAACGTAAGATTGCTGGGACCCGGCCTCTTTCAGGCCGTGGGGCCCAGAAGCTGCTGTGGGCTGTCCCACTGTTACAGCATGCACTGCAGCAGAAGCACAGCGGCTGGGATGGGGGCGGGGGGGAGGCGGGTGAACACCCCAGCCAGCGACCAGCACACCAGGCTCCTGGTACCGCTGCAGGGCAAATGTCTGTGCTCCCGGGCACAGACACTGGGCACAGACACTGGACAGGAGAGGGGGTGTGAGCGTGGGAGGACCGTAGGGAAGAGGGACAAGCGGTCTATTTTAAATAGTGCGGCATTCAGACAGGAAAGAAAACCCCAAAGGAAAATATTTTCACTCCTAGGTTAGAACAGGACAAAGCAGGACAAAGGAAAGGTTCTTCTGGCCACTGCTCTAGAAGAATCATCTAAAACCTAGACTCTGTCCGTGGTGATAGTTTGAGTCCTGCAAATAAATACCTGTGCGCAGGGGCCTGCAATGGGTCTGAGGAGTTCAAGTCTCTCGCTGCTGCCCCTCAGTCTAGCTCAGGCCAGGACGGGATGTAAAACCTCTGCAAGGAGCCTTCCAACAGGCGCTCCATCCACAGGGACAGCTTGCTTAGTTTCCCTTTGATGGGCTTGGGCCCAAGGCTGCTGGCCTGCCCTCGCGATTCCCCCGGGGGCAAGGAGGGGTCAACATCACTTGCCCCCAAGGCTTCCTCCTCTTCCACTGCTCTTTGGGGCTTGAAGAGGCAGAAGTATTTCTTGTGGCCATTCAGAGCCAGCACATAACCCGTGTAGTCACGTTCCAGGAAGTGCTTGTCATACTGGTTTGGGATCGGGGCTGCGTCCTGAGCAAATTCTAACAGGTATTCCAGCCACTCTCTGTGTTTATCGAGACTCAGGAAGGAGAAGTGCAGGCAGCTGCTCCTGTGGAGGAAGAGAGTGAGGACTGAAGGCTTCCTGACACTCAGCTGCAGGGAACACAAATACCTGTCAGACTTCATGCCGGGCGGGGCCAGGTCCAGACACCACGCAGGATCCTGTGGGAGCTGAGGGCGCCCCAACAGCAATACCCCCCCCACAACCTCCCTCACCTCCGGCCTCTTGCTGGGTGTCACGTCACTCTCAGTGTCCAGCTCCAGGAAAAGACTCAAGAGCTGGAGAATAGTCAGTTTCCTGAAAGGAACCCGGGAAGAACTCAAGGGGCAAAGAAGGCGCCCTCAGGATGGCTCCCACTTCTGGCTTAGAAAGGTCACAGCCAACACGGCGCTGCACGGATAAAGCTCCTCCTGGCCCAAGAGGAAAGGATGTAACTCCCGCCGGCCCCCTCCTTCCCAGATGTGCCTGCTGTCTCCCCGTCCCTCCCTCTCTCACACGCGCTTACCCAGTGAACGTGTAGACCTCCAGAGCGAATTTCTGCAGGAGGCTGGTCTTGGTGGAGTTGGACAGGATGAGGACCACGTTCATGTGGCCTGGCCTCAGGCGCACCAAGTTACTGGTGTACGTTACATCCGTGAGTTCCGTCACCTCCACAAAGCCTTTTCTAGGGGTCTTGCTGTGAAAGAATATGGAGGAGTTAAGATGTTATCAGGGGCCCGGCCAGCGTGGCTCAGTGGTTGAGTGTTGACCTATGAACCAGGTCACAGTTTGATTCCCAGTCAGGCACATGCCTGGGTTGCAGGCTCAATCCCCAGTAAGGGGCATGCAGGAGGCAGCCAATCAATGATTCTCTTTCATCAATGTTTCTCTCTCTCTCTCCCCCTCCCATTCTAAAATCAATAAAAAAAAATATATAAAAAAAGATATCAGGGTAGTAAAATGCCATTACATTTAAAAGAACCAAGCAGAAGAAAACGCTATGTTCGGAACATTTGAGATCTTTCTCCCCAGGATACATCATCAGTTTGGCTCAGATAAACCCATAAAAATTCTCTACAAAAAAAAAAAAAAAAAAAAAAAAAAAAAAAAAAAAGAGCCCAGCCGGCATGGCTCAGTGGTTGAGGGTCGACCTATGAACCAGGAGGTCATGGTTCAATTCCTGTTCAGGGCACATGACCGGGTTGCAGGCTCGATCCCCAGTGTGGGGTTTGCAGGAGGCAGCTGATAAGTGATTCTTTCTCATCATTGATGTTTTTCTCTCTCTCTCCCTCTCACTTCCTCTCTGCATTAAAAAATACATTAAAAAAATAAAAAACCCACTATGTTATAACCCAGCGTTTCTCAACCTGTGGGTCTCGACCCCTTTGGGGGTTGAACAACCCTTTCATAGGGGTCACCTAAGACCATTGGAAAACACATATATAATTACATATTGTTTTTGTGATTATTCACTATGCTTTAATTATGTTCAATTTGTAACAATGAAATTGGGGGTCACCACAACATGAGGAACTGTATTAAAGGGTCGCGGCATCAGGAAGGTTGAGAACCACTGTTCTAACCAGACTAGATATGTTATTTAATACCAGAGGCCTGGCCCTCTCGGGGTGGGGCAACCGGCGGGGCAATCAGGGCCCAGGCGCCACCACCCACCACAGGCGATTGGAGCCTGCTGGCCAGCTGCGGGGAGGGGCCGAGAGGTTGGCCAGCGGGCCTTGATCGGGCCATCGATGGGGGCTTGTGGATTGGGAGCAGCTCCTGCATTGAACATCTACCCCACTGGTCACTGTGCGTCATAGCTGACCGGTCATTCTGCTGTCCGGTCAATTTGCATATTATGCTTTTATATATATAGATTCGAGAGCCCAATGCACTAGGAGGATTGGGTGGCCCCTGCTTGGCAGTCCTGGGCCTACAAAGAGGTTCTCAGTCGGAGCAGAGCAACTTTAGGATAGGACGCACCATTCTCTGCTTCCAGCTCATCTAGCATCTCTCTGATGTGCTTCTTTGTTTCCTGCCGTCACTGTTAAACTTGAGATTGAGAAACCAATGATACTGAGCAGAAGGAGGTCCAGTGTCTGCATGTGGAGAGGGTCTCAGTGAACAGGAATCAGCGGCGACCTTCCCTGTTCCCACCTCCTACAGCTGGACGGGAACCAGAGTTCTATATACACATGTAGTCAAACTCTGCTTTATGAGACCACACGGGCTGCGGGTCAGCAGTCAGGGGGAGGTGGGCGTGGTATTTTGTTAGACCAGGGTAGGGAACGTCTGGTCCGAGGGCTATATAAAGCCCTCGGAATCATTTGACCTGGCCCTGCCAAGGCATTAGGGGCGAGTTAATTAAATGTTTGACCAAATATAGCAGGCTCATTTTTAAGTTGATCATTTTGTAGGGCCCTCGAATGATCTTATAAATAGCCAAACAGCCCTTGGCGGGAGAAAGGTTCCCCACCCCTGTGTCAGACAAACCTGGTGTTCTCTTTGGTGAAGCTGGACACGGTCTTCTCGGCCTTCTCCTGGGCTTTCTTTTTGTCTGGATTTTTTGACTCTCGATCATAGTTTGAGTCACTAAAGTGAGAAAAAAGGAGTTTTACAAAAAAAGAGGACAAACCACCATGAGGTTTGGGCCCTCCCCACAGAAAGCCACGCTGAGAAGCCGCGGAGGACTCACCAGAATGCCTGGATGACGAAGGTGCCGAAGAGGACGAACAAGGCGGAGAAGGCCAGAGACAGGAGGGGTATCATTTCCCGCCTAAAACGAAGACAACAAGCTTACAACCGGCTCCACTCTACATGGGCTGCTGTGACATATCAGTGAATGCTTTTAGGCTTCCTCTCTCTGGCTCAAAAGAACAAACCCCCAAACAACCCCAAACCAAAAAGCTTTCATATCAATAAACACTTTCTAATTCCATACAGAGAGAGGTTCTTGGGGGTGGGGAAAGCAGAGAGTGCCCTCCGACTGTTAGGATTCAGAGATTGCTTATTTTCAGTTTAATTTTGTGCCTCAGTATTACAGGCTGTGCCTAATATATCCTGCAGGAGGCAACAGTAAGGAGGCAATAAAGGATTGAGCATGAACAGGGGGGTAAATGGTGACGGACGGAGACCTGACTTGGGGTGGTGAACACAATGCAGTGTACAGATGCTGTGTTGAAGAACTGTGCCCCTGAAACCTGTATAATTTTATTAACCAGCGTCACTCCAATCAATTCAGTGAAAAGGAAAAGGGACGTTAAGATGTACCAGGCCAGGAACGATTAATTCCTGACTGGCTTGTACACCTGCACATTGGACTACATGTGTGTCAGGCTCTGTTGTCTGGAAGGGCAGCCAGTGGGAATGAGTCAATCAGCAAATATAAAAAAGTGAAGTGATGGAAAGAAAGAAAAAGGGGAACGGTGTTGAAAACGTGTAAACGTTCTTCCACCTGCCTATGCTGAATATACACTCACGTCAAAGAATAGACCCTTTTCAAAAGAAAAGCAGCAACCCTGCCATTAACAGAGCAAAAGACACGCAATCTCACAACATTCCTACCAGTTGTTGTAATACAGGTCTTCCAACCAGTCTGAGATGTAGGAAAAAGCAGTGACAAACCACCGAATGAGGAAAATCTATTGAGAGAATGAATGACGGTCAGGACCGAGCCCCTGAGCCCCAGTGGGAGAAATCCTCACCCCAGCACAGCGCTGCTGCTGAGCTTCTGTGCAGCCCTGGGAGCCACCAGCCCTGCCCAGCACCCACTCCCCTGGGCCACACGCTTACAGGGGCAAGTTCATCGATCAAGTCGGGGAGCACAGCTTCTGAGGACAGGAGAGTGGAGTCTTTCCGCAGCTGCTCGAGATAACTCAGAAGGATGAATTTATCATTCTCACTCCCTGTCCAGGGGTCCTCCAGGGTCTTATAGACCACCCTGCCTCCCATGTTGCGCCTTTCTAAGATAGACACCTGGGAGAAAAGAGAAAAACCATCATAATTCTCAAAGAATGGTACGTCACTGTTGTTTGTTTTCTCTTCAGAGAGGATGAGAAAAAGGGTCTAGGGAAGTCAGCAATAAACTCAAACAGATATGGATGAGTATAAAACATTTACAAGAGATTTCTATTTTTCTGACAAAAGAAATTATGGTGACTTTTTATGGTGACTTACTGAAGCTTCTGTTAAAGTTAAAGCTCTTTCTCTTAATAAGCTTTGTTCGATAATCTCTTTCTAATTTTTATAATAAAGGAACCCTTTGTTTTTAGAGAGGTTCTCCATGATTACCAGAATGATGAAGAGAATTTCATGCATCTGTAGAGACTGATGACAAAGGAGGAGAAAGGAAGGAGAGATCAATTAGGATGCTGTGAGTGCAGGCGGGGATATTTCGACAGCACATTATTGGTAGCTTAAGGAAAATTTTGCAAACTAGAGAGGCAAAACTAGACCTGCCATAGGAAAAACTAGTGAAAAGGATTAATGCTCTCCAATCTCTACTCATAGGAAAGGGGCTTTCTGTGAAGGTAAAAGGCCGAAAATCTAGGAGGTGGTCACTAGGGTGAAAGACTTTTAAGAATAGGCTTTCAAAACAGGCTCAGAGATTTCTGGGTTTCCTGGGATTTGTATTCAAAACTCCCGAGGAAATAGGACACAGAATCGAGTGCCAGTGCTCGTCAAGAGCTGGGATCAGGACCAGGACGGGGACCACGACTCACCGCCGACTTCCCTCGGAACGTCTCGCTGTCTGGCAGGAAGGCGTTGGCAAACTCTGGCTGCCGGTTGCTGTAGACGTGCATGAATCGCAATGTGTCTTGTGAGTTTGCCTGCGCGAAGGACAGGAAGGCCTCAAAGGCTTCACTCGACTTGGTGGCCTCGGGAATCAGTAAAATCACACAGTACCTGCGCACAACAGAAGACATAGTAAGCACTCCCGAGGCACGACTAGAACCTGTGATGGCAAGTGAGCGTGAAGGAGAGGACGTGCTCACGAAGGAACCCTTTGTTTGCATTCACTAAAGACGCGAATGCATTTACTAAAGAAACTCCACGGTCAAAGTCTAACGGGAAAATATTTCCAAGTCGTTCCCGACACGCTTCTTTCCCAGACCACCCTCTACCACTCTCAGGGCTGTCCTCTGAGGCAATGGCCACCGAGTCCTGGATGCAGACGGGCCTTCAGAAGCCATCTGGTCTGGTTCTTCCACTGCAGGCCGGCCGCTCACCTCTCAGCTCACAGGCCGCCGAGCCTCATTCTGAAGGGCTTCCTTTGCGATGGTTCCACTGGGAAGTTGAACTTATTCACTCATCCACTCTCCCAACATCTCCTGAGCACTTCCTATGATCGTGCCCTTGTGGAGCCTCTATTTGAGACCCCCAAAGACTCACCCCACTATTGTGGGAACAGTGACTCTCTCGTACTCCATGCTTCTTTAAGGAAACATCTCTCCCTGACACCTGGCTGAAGTCTACTCATCCTTCAGGTTTCGGATGAAGTGTTACACGGCAGGAAAATCTTCTCTGACCCCGAGGGCAGGCTGGCACATCCAAAACTTAGTCCTAAGGGACCCTGAATTAATACACCCCACTGCTCTAACAGTTGTCAGTCAATATTTGCTACATAAAGAATAAACTCCGACTGCCACAGGAGAGGTGTGAATGGCCTGTAGGAAAGTGCGCCGTGGCCCCTCCACTGCCATGACAAGCAGAGCAAAGCCTGGCCTTACTTCCTCTGTCGGTGAGACCGCTTCACGGGGCACAGTTCCTGGAACAACTTCTGGTTGGTGAGCCTGGTTGCTAATAGATACTTGTTTTGGCTGATGAAGTCATCAATGGCCTCCTTCTTTGTATGTGGGGCCTAGAGGAAAACCAAGAAATAGTTGATTTTATTCAGTTTTCTCACTGCAAATGAGCTTTATGTACAACTCAATAAAAACGTGGCTCACCCTGGCTATCCTATATAACTAAAGGCTAATATGCAAAGTGACCGAATGGAGGATGACCAGACGCTGTGATGTGCACTGACCACCAGGGGCAGATGCTCAGCGCAGGAGTTGCTCCCTAGTGGTCAGTGGCTCCCATAGGGGAAGCGTAGCTCAGCCAGAAGCTGGGCTCCGGGCTGGTGAGTACAGCGGTGGTGGCAGGAGCCTCTCCCGCCTCTGCTACAGTGCAAAGGATGTCTGACTGCCGGCTTAGGCCTGGACTAAGCTGGCAGTTGGACATCCCTCGAGGGGTCCAGGACTATGAGAGGGTGCAGACAGGCCTTTCAGACACAGGCTGGGCTGAGGGACCCCCAAAGTGCATGATTTTCACGCACTGGGTCTCTAGTTGTAACATAAACAAATAAGAAAGATCTGTTTGAGCAACTAAACATGTGACCTTCAACAATGCAGGGATGGGGCAATGCTGTGGTTATTTCAGATCAAACGATAGCCATGTGCTCCTTCCACTGGCGAACTATATATATTGTTTTATGTTGGCAGATTAAAAAACCCAATCATTTTAGGCAAATTTACTTTCATTTAAGATTTGTAGCAAACTGAACAATTAAATAAACTCCAAAGTAACAAATTTATCCTATACTAGAGGCCCGGTGCACAAAATTTGTGCACTGAGAGGGCGGGATGGGAGGGAGGCGTCCCCTCAGTCTGGCCTGTGCCCTCTCGCAGTCCGGGACCCCTTGCTCCTCACTGCCCACCTGTTTGCTGCTCCTTACCACTTGGCTCGCTGCTCCTTAGAGCTGCTGTGGAGGTGGGAGAGGCTCCCACCACCACTGCTGTGCTCGCCAGCCGTGAGCCTGGCTTCTGGCTGAGCGGCGCTCCTCCTGTGGGAGTGCACTGACCACTAGGAGGAAGCTCCCGCATTGAGCGTCTGCCCCCTGATAGTCAGTGCGCATCATAGGGACCAGTCGTTCTGCTGTATTGGTTGCTTAGGCTTTTATTATGTAGATAATAAAACCCTAAATTGCAAATTGACCAAATGGCTGAACGACCGGTTGCTATGACACACACTGGCCACCAGGGGGCAGACGCTGGCAAGCGCAGCAGTGGTGGTGGGAGCCTCTCCCATCTCCACTACAGGCAGGCGGTAAGGAGCGAGGGGTCCCAGACTGAGAGAGCGATGTCAGTCTGCTGGCTTAGGCCCGCTCCCTGGGAGCTCCCACACTGGGAGCGGGCCTAAGCCGGCAGGCGGACATCCTCCAAGAGGTCCCAGACTGCAAGAGGGTGCAGGCCGGGCTGAGGGACACCCCCCCCCCCCCCCCCCCCCCCAGTGCACGAAATTTCGTACATCGGGCCTCTAGTTAAGTATATAAGGCAGACTACAAAACTGTATGACCACTTTGTTATTAGTAGCTTTCATACATTTTGAAGGACTGAAATTATACGGGGGGGGGGGGGGGGGGGGGGGGGGGGGGCGCGCAAAATTAGTTTTACAGTTGCATGTACATGAAACAGAGTTTATTCGTATATTATTTACTCTTGTATATTTTTTCCATACAAACTACTGTAAACCTACTTTTGCCCACCCCATATATTGCAGGTTCTCAGACCACAATCTAGAAAATATAAAATGTGAACCAGAACATCCCTGTATGTTAAGAAGCACACACTGAATAACCTATTGATCTAAGAAAATATATCAGATATTAAAAAATATTTTGAACTTGAATGATTAATGAAAGTACTATTTACCAAAACTTTGAGATGCAGATAAAAGTAGTACTTAGAGGGTTATATTAAAATGAATATAATAGAAATTAATGAATTAGATATCTGTTTCAAGAAGTTTAAAAGAACAGCAAAAAGATAAACACAGAAAGAAGGGTATAATAAAGGTAAAAATGGAAATTAATGAAACAAAAATTATAGAAAAAGAAGAAACAGAAGAATTAACAAACCCAAAATTGGTTCTTTGGGAGAGCTAATAAAATGGACAAATCTCTGGTAAAACCAATCATGGAAACAAGAGAAGACTCAAATAACCATTATCAGTGTGTCAAGGAGGAATCGCTACCTATGTCACAAAGTTAAAAAAATAAGTTCATTAAATTGAAAAATTTGGATGAAGTAGAAAAATTCCTTCTAGTTCAAATCTCACAATCACACAGACACTTGTCCTCAAGACAACCTTTGCACTTTGGCATCAAGCAGACTGTTTTATGCAAACTTCCCATTTTATCACACAGAATATTAAAAACACCAAAAGACGTGTACTCAAGGGCCAATTTATCCTATATAATAAAAGCGTAATATGCAAATCTACTGAATAGCAGAACGACTGGTGGAACAACTGGTTGCTATGAGGCGCACTGACCACCAGGGGGCAGATGCTCAATGCAGGAGCTGCCCCCAGCCCGCAGGCCCCAGGCCAGCCATGGCTGATGCCAGTGGGAGCCCCCCTCTATTGCCCTGCAGATTTCCCCACAGATTAGCCCTGATTACCGGCCAAGCCTAGGGTCCCTACCCGTGCATGAATTTCGTGCACTGGGCCTCTAGTTTATTAATAAAGTTAATACTTCTTACTGCTTCATCAAGGCTATGAAGTAAAATGAGTGTTGTTTGCTTGTTTTTATGGAAAGGGCTTAGGAAGAAAAACATGGTCACTGGTGGTGGGGTTTACGCACTTGATTACCTGCTGGTCGTTTCACCCACCATTGCTTTTGCACCATCAGTGCAAGCATCAACCCAAAGGAGGAGAAATTATGTCTAAGGTTATGAAGACAGTTTTGATCTTACAGGCTTCTTCAAGGGCCTTTGGGACTCACCACCCTGGCGTCTGTGAACCACATTTTGAAAACTGTAGTGGTAGAGAAACTTGTGCTCAGGACACGGGACACATGTCCTGGTCATGGCATCGCTGCTCCTACAGCATGGGAATGTCCATCAACAGAAGCATGAGTAAACGACAACATGGCTGTAAATACTGCACACCCAATGAACACACATTAACTAGAGCCCCGCGAAGTAACTGGTGCTTCTAGCATCACACTAAGCCACCAATCATTGGGAGAACTTGGTTTATGTTAAGCACGCATTTTTACCTCCTTAAAGAGCAAATTGGTGAAGCATCCACCGTATCAGTAATTTTGCAACTGCATTTGGTTTACAAGTTTCCCTGGGGAAGAAGTAATAACAAGTCTCCAGAGTAGAAGCTATTATTAAAAAGCAATTTAGGCAATCTTCACAGATTAACCTCGACTGACGGGACCTCTGTCCTCTTCCTTCAATGGCATTTGTTTTCTTGCTACTCTCTCTCAGCTTCTCAGTCACCGTCAGGCACCTGTTTTCATTTGCTAGTGGTTGTCCAGATTTTGTCCTTGGCCCCTTCTCTTACTTCACATACGATGTCTGGGAGATCTCCCCATACTCAGGACTCCAGCTTCTAACCATTCACTGATGACCTACACAACTCTATCCCCAGCTCATCCTAAGATCTAGATCCCTGTATTCAATTGCCCGATGGCCATCTCTCCTTAGACTTCCCATAGGCAGTTCCAATTCACTATGTCCATAGCTGAATTCATTACCTTCCTCCTACACCTGTTCTTCCTTCCTTCCGATCCACCTCCTACGTATTGTCCTTCCCCTTTCCCCCTGGTCTCAGGCGCTTGTCTTCCATGTTCACATGGCACCCATCTAAGTGAGACGTCTACTACAGTGGATAGGAATTGCCATTAGGTCTCTCTCCTCCCCAACTGTGAGTTGGGGACAAAGACTAACTCTGGATGTCAGAGCTGGCTCTGTATTTATTACATAGCAGTACTACATTCATTACTGAATGAATGAAATAAAAATTTCATAGAATTTCTTGGCCCTCGCTGAGTATCTCAGTGGTTAGAGCATCGTCCCAATAAGCCAAGGCTGCAGGTTCAATCTCTGGTCAGGACACATTTAAGACGCAACCAATGAGTGTATAAATAAGTGGGACAACAAATCAATGTTTCTCTCTCTCTCTCAAATCAGTAAATAGAATTTCTCATTCTTTTCCTTAAAAGAAGGCCAGTCAAAGGGTCCTTGTTGATTTTTTAAAAATAACATTAAAAAGTGTAAAAGAATACATGTTCATTATAGGGATTTCTTTTTTAAAAAAACAATTTTAAAAAAATCATCACCCGAGGATCTATATCAGTGATGGTGAACCTTTTGAGCTCGGCGTGTCAGCATTTTGAAAAACCCTAACTTAACTCTGGTGCTGTGTCACATATAGAAATTTTTTGATATTTGCAACCATAGTAAAACAAAGATTTATATTTTTGATATTTATTTTATATATTTAAATGCCATTTAACAAAGAAAAATCATCCAAAAGATGAGTTCGCGTGTCACCTCTGACACGCGTGTCATAGGTTCGCCATCACTGATTTATATACATATTTTTAATATACTTTTTAAAAATTGATTTCAGAGAGGGAGAGGGAGAGAGATAGAAACATCAATGATGAGAATCACTGATCGGCTGCCTCCTGCACACCCCACACTGGGGATAGAGCCCACAACCTGGGCATGTGCCCTTGACCAGAATTGAACCTGGGACCCTTCAGTCTACAGGCCAACACTCTATCCACTGTGCCAAACTGGCTAGGGCATTATAGGGATTTTTGAAAATCCAAATATTAACATAATTTTTCCATCAAGAGATAACTACTACTAATGTTTTCACCTATTTCCAGTTTTTCTTGTGTGTATGCACACATACACACACACACACATTCACGTTATAAACTTGAGATCAGTGTTTAAACTGAATATACAATTTTGCATCCTGCTTGCTCTTTAATGTTCTATTATGAAGATAATCCCCATAATTAAGTATTCTTTTTTTTATTTTTTTATTTTTTATTTTAAATATATTTTATTGATTTTTTTTTACAGAGAGGAAGGGAGAGAGATAGAGAGTTAGAAACATTGATGAGAGAGAAACATCGACCAGCTGCCTCCTGCACATCTCCCACTGGGGATGTGCCCGAAACCCAGGTACATGCCCTTGACCGGAATCGAACCTGGGACCTTTCAGTCCGCAGGCCGACGCTCTATCCACTGAGCCAAACCGGTTTCGGCAAGTATTCTTTTTTTTAAAAAAATGTTTTTATTGATTTCAGAGAGGAAGGGGGAGGGAGAGACAGAAACATCAATGATGAAAGAATCATTGATCGGCTGCCTCCCTACTGGGGATAGAGCCGGCAACCCAGGCATGTGCCCTTGACTAGAATCAAACCCGGGGCTCTTTGGTCCACAGGCCAACGCTCTATCCACTGAGCCAAACCAGCTAGGGCTATTAAGTACTCTTGAATTGCCATTTTAAATGGCTACATAAGGTCCCTGCTTGAAATGTACTAATAATTATCCTGCTGTTGGTTATTTATATCTCCCCCTCATTTTTGCTATGAATGATACTTAACATCTCTGTATGTAATTCTCTGAGTTCCTATTCCCCTGGGAGAGGTTCCTAAAAGGTAATCCCATTTCCCTTAGGTCTTTACTCAAGCATGACCTTACCTTAAAATGAAAACTTTCTTCCCCAACACTCCATATTCCTCTTTCCTGCATTATTTTTCTCCTCAGCACTTACCACTAACATACCATAATAGAGTACGTTATGCTGTCTGTGGTCCCCACTAGAATACAGGACGAGGAATTCTGTTGGTTTTATTTGGGGCTGGATACCCGTATGCAGTGCAATGTTTGGCATATGACAGGGACTCAGGCGCCCAAACAGGGACATGAATCAGGAGTACTCTTGATGAGTGAATCTAGGTAGTTGATTCATTACCACCCAATTGCTTTTCTGAAAATTTTAAAGAGTGTCTGTTTCTTTCTACCCTCAACACTTCTGAGTATTTTTATTTTGAAAATCTTTAACAATTTGATGGGAGAAGAAAATGTTAAATTTGCCTTTCTCTGATTAATAGTGAGATTTAATTAAGAAAATAGATTTTTATTGATTTCAGAAAGGAAGGGAGAGAGAGAGAAGGAAACATCAATGATGAGAGAGAATCACTGATCGGCTGCCTCTTGCATGTCCCACATTGGGGATCAAGCCTGCAACCCAGGCATGTACCCTGAATGGGAATCAAACCATGATCTCCTGGTTCATAGGTCGATGCTAAACCACTGAGCAACATTGGCAGGGCAATGAGCTTTAATTTTTATTTTTATTTTATTTTTTAGAGATTTAATTTTTAAAAGAATTTATTAGTCACTTGAATCTCTTCTCAGAATTTTGTTCATATTCTTAGCCCATTTTTGGGGAAAAGGTTTATTATTTGATTTTTGTGGTAAAATATACACAACATAAAACCTACCATTTTAACCATTTTCAAGTGTGTAATTCTGTGGCATTACGTATCTGCACATTGTTCTGCAACCATCACCACCATCCGCCTCCCAAACCTTTTCATCTTCCCACATGGAAACTGTCCCCATCACACACTAACTCCCCTTTTCTTACTCCCCCAGCTTCTGGCAACTGCCATTCTACTTTCTGTCAAAAGATTATTTTTTGATGCCTAGCCGGTGTGGCTCAATGGTTGAACTTCATCCCACAAACCAAGAAGTTGCTGTTGGGTCAGGGCACAGATTGGTTTGCAGGCTTGATCCCCAGTAGGGGGTGCGCAGGAGGCAGCTGATTGATGATGTTTCTCTCATTGAAGTTTCTATCTCTCTACCCCTTTCCCTTCCTCTCTCTAAAAATCAATAAAATCATCTTTTTTTTAAAATCATCTTTTTTTTAAAAAGATGATTTTTAGAGCAAAAGAGTACCAATCAGATGGAAAACAAACTTGTTTTTAAATTCTGTGTCTCTGAAGGAAGAAGTGAAAAGCTAGTTTCTTCTCCTCACCTGCTTTGCTCAGTTTTGCTGTTTAGTGTTTACATGAAGGCCCGAGATAAAATGCGAGGGCAATCTTGAAACCAGCTGGCTCTCACATACCTCGATAACGTCTGTAGGCTTGTGTATGTACTCTTTAAAGATCAAGATGGTGGGAACATAGACGTTGACGTTGTACTGCCCCGTCATCTCTTCCGCCCCTCTCGAACCGACATACACATATCCAAATAAGAAACACTCTCTGTGTGCAAAAGCAGTCAGCTGTTAGGGCAGAACAGAGAGGAAGAAATGAGGTCAATAGCACAGCATGTAAATTATGGATCAAGTGTGACTTCTTACATCAGATGAACACTAGCTTATTGTATGGCCCCACTTGGGCTGTTACACCCTTGTACACTTGTAGAAATTCTATGGTGTTCATGCATGAAAACTGCACCAACAAAGCTCAACACAATTCTTCTCTTTCATAAAGAGAAAAATCATCTTATTGAGATGCACACTGGGTGAGGGGCAGGGAGTGTGTGAGGAATTACCTGTACCCCAACTATGTGAGACGGCAGTGACCATCTCGTGTCACAGTGACAACCAGAGGTGTGCTGGAAGTGTAGACTAGGGTCTCACTGAGAGGGCAGGTGTGGAGTCAGACAGGCTTCAAGGGACTCAATACTCCCCATACTGCCGGGAGACCTGGGGTTGTTACAAACCACTCGCAGTTTCAGGATCTTGGTCTGTAAAGCAGGGATAATGTCTAGGTCATTGGGTTCTTTTGAAGATTCAATGTATCATGTGTGCGGAAAGCACAGCCTTGCAATAGCATCAGGAGCTGCTCAGTGCACAGTGTTTAAGGCAAATTTCTAGTCTTCGAACATTTCTCATGGGATAAGCTTTTACCTACAAAAAGGACACTCAGGCTACAAGTTCTTCCCAAGGAAATAAGAGAAAACATTACCCCAGCACACAGAGTACCTTGAACGGCAGTGGTATAACCGGCATTTTGTCGAACAGAAGGACATGTGGTTTGTTCTCTTGCTGCCAGCCAGAGAGGAATTGGACATAATTTTTATTTGTAACCTTCAATTGAAAAGAGGATGTTAATTTCAATATTGAATTTTCAACCACGGTACTATCATTCAACAGATAATTACATAAAATCAAATGTGTAAAATATTTTATAAAAAATAAGAAATGCAGGCAACTAAGCTTTTGTCTTCATTTGACTAAAACTATTAAAAAGAAAGAGATGTTGATTTCATATTTTCATGTGTTTCAACTCTGAAAGCATAATCTTTTCTAAAATAATTACTGACCAAAATATTTAAAAAATGAGCTTTCAAAGTTGGTTCTTGCTTAATTACAGACTAATTTTTAACTAACCTTAATCTATTAACCTTAATCTAATGCAGAAGATAATTCACCAATTAGTCTTTTAAAATAGTTTAAATAAAAATAAGTGGGCCTGAACCAGAGTCAAAACTCTCATCGCTCAGAGAGCATGGGATTTTGCCATTTTGGTGACACAAAATTGGCCCTGGACTAAATGTTGCTCTGTCCTCAATTAGAGAAATTTAAAACAAGTCCTGAAAAGACCACTGTTCCCAAGGAACTTAACCACATCCCAGAACAAAGCTCAGGGATATTTATTGGAAAATAAAGACGTCCCAATATCAGTACCCAACAGGTAAAATGTACACTATCTAGTACCCAAAAGTAGAAACCCTGGCCAGTGTTGCTCAGTTGGATGAGCATTGTCCCATTCACCAAAAGGTCGCTGGTTTGATTACCGGACAGGGCACATGCCTGGGTTGCAGGCTTGATCTCCCAGTAGGTGTGCAGGAGGCACCGATCGGTATTTCTCCTTTTTTTCTTCCTCTCTCTCAAGTAAAAAAAAAATATTTGAAACAAAACAAAAAGTAGAAGGCATGTAAAGGAAGGGGGCGAGGCCTATCAGCTGAAACGAATCCAAAAACATAACATGATAAAAATAAGTGGGCCCACCTCATCTATACATTACATAATTTCATTTATTGCCATCTGAATTGCTACTTTTGTGTTTCCCTGGTTTATGCTTTAAAATAATCCTACTGAGAGAACAAATTAAAAGCATAATTAAATTTCTATCTAGAAATATGTTAATAATTCAAAAAAATATCTTTTCACTCTGCTTCTAGAATGATCTCTATAAAACCCCAATCTGATCATTTCTCCCCATTGCTCAATGGCTCCATCACCTGCAGGCCAAGGCCCAGGTTCCGTAAAGATTCCTCTTCATGCTCTAATGGAGTTCTCTCCCACTCACTGATGCTTACTTCATACAAAGCAGGCTGTTCCTGTCCTGGACCGCTGCCTGCCTGGAACTCATTCCCTACTTCCCTCTCCTCACCTGGTAAATACAGAACAGGGTCATTTCTGCCAGGAAGGCTTTCCCGGCTCTAATACACCGGAGGAAAAAGAGCACCCACTAGACTGTGAACTCCTTGAAAATTATCCTCAACACTTGTCCCAGTGCCAGGCATAGAACGGATGTTATGTAAAGGCTTGAGGAACTAGCAGGACAACGCATCGTGGTTTCAGGAGCCTACCGTGCTCTCTGACAACTTCCTTTCCAGATAATTCCACCAAGTATTCCTCCTGCAGGTAATGATCCTGCAGGACAGACAATGAACCGTGCAGGAAGAAATTTGATGGAAATGTCTGCATGTTCACTTTCCCTGGTATTGTTAAAGGAACAAATCATTTCAAGTAAAACAAGAATCCTGTTCGAGTTCCTCTGATCCCTAACTTAAGAGACTGGGGGGAAAATGCTTCTTAAATATAAAAACGATAAACTAGTATGAACTCTTTGTGCCTGGCTTCTTTAGCTCAACCCCCTGTATGTGAAATTTCATCATACTGTTGCATCACTATATGTTCTGGAAGTTCCAAAAATAATACTTGTGTTCATGGAATCTGGTATTTTCTATAGATATGGTCATTAAATCTACAATTAGACAGAGCTTAATTTGAATAGTCTCATAAGAAAAGTATCTTCAGAGGAACAAGGCGATGAGTCGGAAAGAAATCCTTTATCTTATATGTTGTGGTCCAACCTTTTGTGTAGAGCAGTGGTCGGCAAACTGCGGCTCGCAAGCCACATGCGGCTCTTTGGCCCCTTGAGTGTGGCTCTTCCACAAAATACTGACTTCTGCGCATGGGCCACGAAGTTTCAATCGCACTGTACGTGTGCGCCCGCATGTGGTATTTTGAGGAAGAGCCACACTCAAGGGGACAAAGAGCCGCACATGGCTCACGAGCCGCCGTTGGCAGACCACTGGCTTAGGGAATAAGAATCACTGTCATTTTAGGTTCAGAGTCCTAGGACCGTAAAACTGCACAGTTGTTATTAACAGGGAGGAACTCTGTGTCTCTCTACTTCATCTGTTCAATTTCAGTCTCTGACAGACTCCATGGAAAATACTTGGTGTGAATGATACATTAATTAACACGTCGCTTGCCCTGCTCAAGTGACCACAGGTAGAGCCCGGGCAGCCAGCAGTCAGTCCCAGGCACCTCGCCAACTACTGCTCAGCCAGGTACTTACTTTCTCCACCAAGTTCCCTGGAAGAAGATTTTCTACAAACTGTCGCAGGTTCTCTGAGACAACCGCGCTATGGAAGAAGGAGACTTTCCCGTTTATGACTCCGACGATAGAAGGTGTGCTGTGTGCTCCCAGGTGACGGGCCAGGCGCCTCTCGTACCCAGCGTGGACCACGCCGATCCCTATACCTGAAAAGTATGGGAGACCTACATGAAGCCTTTTGTCCCTGGCAGTTGAAGAAATGCTAATTCATTTTTTGGTGTGAAATTATGACCTAGCAGAGGGGGTATCTGACACTTGTCCTCCTCTCTATGTTCCTTCTGCCTTCTGCCTTAGTTCAGGCCAGTGGTTGCTGCCTCGTCAGGGCTGGTAACCTCCTTTCCTCTACTCTTACGTTCTGTAACCTGTCCTTCACGGAGCTTTAACAGTTAGCTTTCTATAGAGCAGGTCTGATTCGGTCACTCCTCTATATAAAAGCTTTCCTTGGCTTTATTACACATTAAAAAATGAAGTCCAGCTTCCTTAGCCAGGAATGTAAGGCTCCTTACTACCTGCTCCCAGCTCTTCCTGGCCGCCCCCCTTACCTACACCCAGCCACACCCTGCTGCTGCTGGCTCTTCTGACAATGTTGCTCTGCTGGCACTGTTCCTTCTGCCCTAATGTTACTCCCCCGCTTCCTGCCCAACCAACTCCTAATCACCTTTCAAAAGAATAAGTAAAAAGTTGGTGCTTGACAGTCATTGAGTTGAAGAAAGTAGACTAATACATTTCAGGAAGATTTTTAAAAGAAGCTTATAAAATGGGCACTTTCAAAAATTTAACTTTGGTAAACTAGAAAACCTAGTTAATCAGAGATTTTCTAAGGTTAATTTATTAAGTGCTTCCTATATATCAGGCACTTAACAAAAAACTGTCATTTAATATTCAATCTCAGGAAAGCATTTTGGCAAATCTGAGTATCTGAGTGCTTCTGAACGACAGGTTGAAACGTCTGTTTTAGAAGAAATGAACCAATGGTTTTACAGTGCGTGCCCTCTCCAGAGAAACATACCCCTCAGGCTGGGTCTGTCCCTTTTTAGTACTCAAAATAGGTTTGTTCTCTCTCTCTTTCTCTCTCTCTCTCACACACACACACATTTAGTTCAGTAATTCTAACTTTACAGAGTTATTAAAATAAATACCCTCCCTGGATCACTAAGGTTTTCCCGGCACTAAGTGGTAACGATAAACAAAGGAAAGACTAACCTGCAATCGAGAATGGTAACGCATGACCACTGATGTTATGGGCTGAATTGTGTCCCTCACCCCACCCCTTGCAAGACCCTAACACCCAGGACTTCCGAATGTGAATGTATTTGGAGAGTGGGCCTTTAAAGACATACTGAAGTTAAAATGGGGCCTTATAAGGGTGGGCCCTAATCCAATATGACAAGTGTCCTTATAAAAAGTTTAGTACACAGAAAAAGACACACCAGACCATGCGCACATAGAGAGACGGCCATGTGAACACACAAGGAGAAGGCCACCATCTGCAAGCCAAGGAGAGAGACTGCAGAAAAAACCAACCCTGCCAACACCTTGATCCTGGACTTTCTAATCTCGAGAACTGCGAGAAAATAAATTTCCGTTGTTTATGTGGTATTTTGTGATGGCAGCCCTCGAGAATTAATATACAGAATGAAATCACAAATACCATACAAATAATCTGAAAATCCTACCAGCCTTAACAGTGATGCTTGAGGGCTGTTTTGTTCACCAATCATTTTTAAGCTTCTCCTATGCATTGGGCCCCCAGCTAGATGTTAGAAGATTATATAGGTAAAGCTTCAAATTAATAATGCAAAGTGAAATTGGCTGATTCATTTCCCCCTGAAAATGTGTCCTTGGAAAATACTAGTCGCCATGAACTTGTGAAGAAAAATCATACCGTTCATTCTCCTCAACATCCCATAAGACTCAAGATTTAGAAAGTTACATTCTCCCATATAAACATCTTCCAGTGAATAAAATTATCTTACCCAATCCTTCCAGTTCTTCGACTACTTCTTTCCAAACAGGCTCTATGTGGACACAGGTAAAGCACCAATCTGAGGTGATCTTAATGAGGTAGGGTCTCTTGAAGCTATCGGGAACCACTTTATTCACATAATATGAAAAGTGCAATAAATGTCTCTCATCAATGGGCTCCTGATGCTCAGAACCAAAGGGGAAGTGCATGAACGATTCCTCAAAATAAAAACTTCCTGGGAACTGGCGGAAGCGATGCTCTTGCTGCTTCTGGTGGTCCTGGTTCTCTCTACCCTGCCCGTAGATATCATACTCAGATCTCTTTTCTTCATGGGAAAGAATCTATAAAGACAGAAAGAAAAAAAAAAAAAAAGAAATCTAAGGAACGAAAAAAAGTTTACCCAAAGAATGTTCCTGTAAGCAGCTTGGAAGATATGAGAAGAAAATAAATGTAGATATGACATGATTAGATATTCTAAATCAGTCACTCTACATCCAGAACATTCTCTCAATAGAAACATTAAGTATTTCAAGACCAAATTACTCCAGTCACTTACTCATGTTCGTCTTGGATTTAAAGACTTTTGAACTATCATAATACTAAGCACATCAGTAAAACAAATAAAACTTAACATAATGTTAACCACCAGGGCTCAACCACAGGAAGATTGACTAGGTCATGCCATTGAAGTTGGAATGATTCAAACCAAAATATGAAAAGCTGGACACCAAAAAGTAACCCCAGACTGAGTTCAGTGTCTTGTGTGTTGGCCGACTTTGTTTTACTTAGAAATAACTTTGACGTCTGAAATTTGAGACCCTGCTTTAGGAATAAGTCATCCTAGGAGCGGGGCTGTGTGGTGAAGAGCGTTACCCTGCCCAAAGCAGGAAGCTTATCCTTTGTGTCTTCTGGACACACTACTTAAGCTGACATGTTAGAAAACTGTTGAAAATCTTGTGTTTAAATGTATTTGCAACCTTGTGTCACATTAATAACTACAGGCAAATTGGTCTGTAGTTCTTTAAGTTTCTAGAATATGTGCTGCCAACGGAGTACATCATGTAAGTTTCTAAAGAGGAAACAGAGATATACCTTCACGGTAATCCTACAATTCTAAGTAAAGCCTTTAAAATAGGCCATTTACTATTAATTTTTATTTTTAAAGTATTTTTACTGATTTCAGAGAGGAAGGGATTGGGAGATAGAAAATCAATGATGAGAGAGAATCACTGATTGGCTGCCTCCTGCACACCCCACACTGGGGATCGAGCCTGCAACCTAGGCATGTGCCCTGACCAGGAATCAAACTATGACCTCCTTCCTGATTTATAGGTTGATGCTTAACCACTGAGTCACACCGGCCAGGTTAGGCCATTTTTTAAAAAAGAGCTTAAGTGCTCAGGTACTAGTTCTGACACTGGATGTGGCCAAATATGGTCTCTCTACCATCATCTAGAAACTGGGTCAAGGGCATAGGGAATATGCCCTGTCTGAGAAGACTTTATTACACAGTTAGACATGCTTTATAAGAGCTAATGGATGCATCCCAAAGTTTGACACAATACCTCGTAAGCCTTGCTAATTTCAATGAACTTGTCTTCTGCTTGAGGATGTTTGTTTTTGTCAGGATGCCTGAAACACAAAAGGGCAGGCAGTGAGAATGGGCTTAATGTTTCACATACGGTCAATTAACATCCTTGTCCACAAGGTTCCCTACCTCAGAGGCAAGTGGAAGGCTATTTTGTTAGGACATTTTCTTAAAAATGAACAGCAGAAGCAATCAGTTGCCTCACATAACTATTAAAAAAATGCAACTTTAAAACAGGCAATTTCTTCCCAAAGTATTTCAGCCGGGCACGGTTTCCAAGTGCAACAGGAGACTGTCCTGCAGCATTTTCTAGGAAAGGTGGGAAACGTGTGTGCCTTTACATGCTCCCCAACACGGCTAACGCTGGCTCACGCTAAAGTCATTTCTCTGTAAGAACCAACTTCTCTTCCGACGGCGGCATTTCATCCCAATGCTAGAACGGTATCAATGATATCAATTTCTTCTCAGTTAGACAGAGGAAATAGCTTTAAGGATGCAACATGAATTTGTTTAATAGCAACCATGTTTCAAATAGCATCTTGCTGCTATGTTCAAATTAGCTCATTTTAGTTTTCACTATTACTCTGGTTATCACATTCTACCTATGCAGGCCTTTTACCTGCAAATAGAGAACGTTTTCAAGGCCACATGTTTTAAGATGTGAGCAAAGTCTACAGTTTAAGAAGCAAAATAATTTCAACTAATATTGGAACAACGATTTGTTTGCTATTATACACAGCCAGCAATAATCCATCTTGTGGTCATATCTTAGTATGTAATCTGCTTGTGTTTATACCAATTTCAGCTTTGGGGAGTTTAAAGTCCTGGAAAGTAGGGGCTGGGTTTAATGTCCTCAGAACCCCCTAAGATCTAAATCAGTGTTTAATTTTTCAGTGTTCATTTTATTGAAACTCTATTACAGACTTTATTCTTTATGTAATCACTTCTGCTAACTTCTAGTAAATTTCCTCTAGTCAAGGTTCTGGAAAGAGAACATCCACTGGGAAGCAAATGACTACTAAAAACAGCACCAAGTATATCAGAATAAAAACAATTGGCAACTCGACCAACTTATTCTAGCAGGAACATATTTTTTAATGAATTATACCACATATTCTGATTTCACTAAAAAAAAGAAACTACAAAAGGTTGGTTGTTGAATTTGGACATCACTCCCTAACTAATACTTATTATGAATATATTTTTTAAAAAATATATTTTATTGATTTTTTACAGAGAGGAAGGGAGAGAGATAGAGAGTTAGAAACATCGATAAGAGAGAAACATCGATCAGCTGCCTCCTGCACATCTCCTACTGGGGATGTGCCCGCAACCCAGGTACATGCCCTTGACTGGAATCGAACCTGGGACCTTTCAGTCCGCAGGTCGACGCTCTATCCACTGAGCCAAACCGGTTTCGGCACTTATTATGAATATTAATGGGGAAAATCTTAGCTGGTATAATGAAAATAGTATGAAAAAGGAGACATATGTAATACTTTAAACAATAAAGGATTAGAAAAGAAAAAGAAAAGATAGTATGACTTAACGAAACAAGGTGATGGTTTTGCAGCATGTTTCTGGATGACAAAAAAAGTGCTTTAAATATTCAAACTCAGGCTAGAGGCTGACAAGATAAAAGTTATTCGATCATACAAATAAAGATTTAACAGACAGAACTCTGTTGGGGGAAGGGTGGGAAGGGACTTTTAAAGAGACTGAACCAAAGAGAGCTGTGAGGGCAGCTGGGTTAAAACCACAGATCCTGCAACAGAGGAACTGCAGGACAGCTTCAGCTTATAAGGAATATTTTTCTAATCACAGGGAGACAGCACAATGTTGAAAACAGTTAGAAAAAGATAACTTCAGCTCTAGGAAAGTACTGTTCAATGCTATTTTCAGTGCATGAAGCATTTCACAAACTGCAATATATACATATCCTTTACATTTCAAAGGGAAGAATATACTGTACTTGGCATCTACAGGTGGTCTAGCTACCTCTAAGGGAATAAAAACAAAGGCAAAAAGAGTAATATAGTTTGAATGACAACTGTAATTAAAAAATACAAAAAATAGTGAAAATAAACATTAAAAGTAATAAAGTATTAGAGAAATCTACTGTTCAGGTGACTGGCCATGTTATACCCCTTTGCTTCAAATAAAATTTTGCGTTCCTCTACTCTCACCTTCTGTAACCTGTTCTCTGTAACTCTTTTCTTTGGAGTGGGAGGAATTGTTTATTTTGCCAATGTAGATGACAAAAGAAAAGTACCTATGATAAAACTTCTTTATTGGAAGACAAACAGTTTTCCTGAGAAAAAAAGTAATTTTAAATGGTTTCACAAAGCAAGGGGCACACTCTTGAGAAGTCTAAGCAACACTATTATAAAACATAGGAGAGGAAGGCTACAAATCCAATTTGGCAATTAGCCACGTCCCCCTGCTATAGTTCATTTTGAGAAAACACTACTATTTTTCAGTGCATATGAAACCGTTACAAAAGGAGACAGACTATTTCAGCGATAAAACACTGCCACAGCCAAAATTTAGCAGAAAATAGTACAGCGAAAATCCAAGGTAAAGTAAAATTTTAGTCTTTCACTGGATGATACTCTATATATTTCTATGGTGATGAATTACTCCTAAAGAGAATCTAATTAAGGAAGAGAATCATATAACTCATTTAATTAATATAATACTCTTTTCAGCTTTGAAGACAGCAAAGTCAAAACTGTATGTTTTAATAGGTCTTACATACTCAAGCGATCATTTCTGCTTCTAAAATGCTGCCAAAGGCCATGCCCTGTACAAAAGAATGTGAGTACCTTATGAGTTCATTGCAGATTTATACATTTTGCTTTAAACATAAAAAGGCAAGAGTTTGAAGTGATGTCAAAACCGATTTTACTGTGAAGAGTCCCTGAAAAGAGCCCATGCATAATTAGAAATTGTGTTTTTTTAGTAACCAATTCTGGATTCTTCATGATATGGATAAGGTCTAAAATATCCATTCAAAACATTCTATTTTAAAACTATCTTTTACCTGTATTGCAACCAGTTTAAAGCTAAGATACATGTTTCATTGAAGAATAATGGTGTCAGCAGTCACACACAGCCTGCAATGCCATCTGCATGTTGCAATTTTGCTCCTGCCTGACTTCCTTCCCACCCAAACACTGACTTACTCACTCTTACTTCTGCCCAGATCGGTAAGTGATTAAAAAAAAAAAAAAAGCAATAAACTACCTGTTGGTGCAGAAGGTCAAACTATGGAAGCCAGAGGTAATACAGAATTAACCCATAAAACTGGGACAGCAAAACCCTCCCTCAGAGTGTAATTATAAGGTTTAAATGAGATAAACATAGAACATGGAGACTAGCATATAGGTGCTCAGTGATGGTTCCCATCCCAAACCTTCTTCCTGTTCTTATGCCTGGTTCACCCAGCTGTAGTCTCCCATGTTCTTTCCCTCCTGCTGTTCCCTTCCAGCTATATAATCCAGCATTTCTACTTAGGCAAGTCCATAGTATTAGTATTAGTGGAAGAAACTGATGCTGTCTGTCCAAAATAAGTTTTAAATTTCTTGCTATCCTGCTAATTCATAAACATGTGTATATTCTCTAGCATATATAATATCTACAGGTAAAATTCTGATTTTTCTATAAAATAACAAACTCAATCCCCGAATATTCGTTTAAAAAATTGAGGGCAGAAAGCTCTTATTCTAAAATAGTTTGAAAGCTTAAAAATAGTCTAGAAAATAGGATTGAATGGTGTTGCCTTTAACAATGACACGCATGAGGAGTTACTTTATGAATAACATCACGGGAAGGGTAGCTTATCCATTGTTGAGTACAAATATATTTTAAACATTAAAGTTCCCTCTTACTTTAATATTAAATATGCTAATGGTATCTAGGGCAATTAAGGGGGTTTCACAGTAACACAGGCTTTGGGTCACATCACTAAAATTATAGAAAAACATGAACATTAGACCTCCCAAATAAAATATTTTAGACAGATATATGTTATATATTTATTGAACATAGAGACAAATAAAAGCTAATTAGGCTTCATTTTCCTGCTAAAACTGCTAAGCTTATATTAAACTATTTCTTTGTTTCACCTACCATTTCCGGACGAGCTTCTTATAAGCCTTTTTAATATCAGCCTGACTGGCTCTTCGAGTGACCCCTAGGACTCTGTACGGGTCAAAAGCCAACGCAGACAGAATTTGCAGGATCAGAACCAGAACTATCAACAACTGCCAGGAAATGCTCAACTTTTTCACTTCCATTTCTCTTCCTTTCCAGAGCTGAAATAATGGAAGAGGCAACAAGTTTCAGTGGTAGAAACCTGGACAGTCTTCCTTTTCAGGTCAAGGTATAAGACATACAGATGAAAAACAAAACAAAGAAAAGATATTTTGCAGGAAAAGTGTCACACTGTTTGACTTACATTTAAAAAAAGTCAACAACCTCACTACTATTTACATCACAAATAAGAATTATTATAGAACATTTATAGATGAAAAGATGAGCAATAAGAGTAACAACTCTCCAGAATCCTTGGATTAAAAAAGCTTTAGAAATGACTAAAAATGAGTAAGATGAAGAAATGATAAGCAAATGTGGGAAGACGTATATGAAAATCAAGGTGACTACATCTCAAATACACTGTTTCACTTATTCTGACGATAACAGTGTAAGCTTAAAATACAAGGCTTAAGAATACCCCACTTAGTATATGCTAAATAAATTCATGAAATCATCAGACATACCATGTGCAAAATCACAAAATGAGATAGTTGTGGCATCCTTGGGAGTTAAGTAAGTACAAATACAAAAGTGAAATACTCTTTAAAAAATGGTGCAATTATGATTTAAATATGCCCCAATTCTATTCTTTCTCACCAAGCCCATTAGAACAAAAAAACGAAGCTGCTCTTTAATTTGATCGTTAGCAATAAATGGAAACCTCAGGAAATGCTCAACGTTTTCACTTCCATTGGAGAAAAAAATTCGTTTTCCACGTGAAGGGAAATTAATAACAAAGACTGTAGACCAGACATGGTTCTCAAATATTAAAGCTCCATCTCTGGTGAGTGTAGTGACTGAATTCATTGAGGGTTTCTGGAATAATCCTGGCTGGTTAATGAACACGGTAGTGCAGTATTGCACAGACACTTGCACTCCAGGATTGTGATCTTGGTGATATCATACAAAGGCTTCCCAGGGGCCTTATTTATCCCGACTTCTCATAAACTAAGTTGTAAGGTTCAAGTGTCTATGGTGGCACCTTTCTTGAGAGGGTGAGCGAAAGCTCTAACAGCGGTGGATTCTGACAGCTAGAAGTCTAAATGCTGCCTGAGAGCCCGCACAACACTGACTAACCCGATGGCCGACGTTGAGGACTGCATGCATGCTGAATAAAATAGGAAAACAATGTCTTCCTCGATCAGGCAACCTGTAACCTATTCTGTCCTTCAAGACACGCACAGCCCGCCAAGAGTCCGGATGGGGATGTAGCTACTGGGGAAGCGCATGGGCTCTGGGATCAGCCTCAGACCGGGACCCAACCTCCACCACGTTATGACCTTGGGGAAGTCCCTTAAACTGGTGAAGCCTCAGTGTCCTTATCCAAAACATGGGGGCGAAGAAGACAGTCTTGAAAGGATCAACCTGGGAGTTAAACGAATGTGACGTATTTACGGGGCTCAGGGTCCATCAGCGGTACTCGTTATCATTCTTTTGCTATCGTGCTGTGCAATCAGGCCTTATTCAACTGTGTCGGTCGCCTCCAGACAGAAGGCCCAAGTGGCGGGGCCCGTGGGGTTCTTTTGCAGACAACGGGCCGGTGCCGGCCTCCGGGCAGGAAACCACCTGCCCAACAGGTAGGCAGGCTACCGCCCTTGGGCCATAGCCCCTAAGCCAGGCATCCGCTCCGCAGACGCGCTCGGAGTCTGAGCAACGCCTCGGGCTCCCGCCGGAGGTCGCCACCCTCCAGGAGACGGTCGCCTCCTCCGCTGCCCGCCGAGAGCCCTGGGCTGGGCCCGGTCGGCTCCCGGTGCCCCCCCAGGCCCAGCAGGGACCCGCAACGAAGAGGGAGACTGAAGGGAAATTCCCGAGCCTGCCCGGCCCCGCCGCGTCCGCCGCTCCGCGCGTCACGCCGGGAAGGAGTTACCGGGAAAGGGCACTGGCCTCAAGGGCTGCAGAGTCCAAGGTCCAGTGAGTCCGCTGGCCAGGAGGCTCTGGTCCACAGCAGCGCTCGCCCAGGCCTGGGGAGGGGAGGAGGGAGAGGGACCAGCCTGAAGGGAGTCACGTGGTACTTAAAGGCCCAGCGCATCGAAGGCAAGGACTGACTGCTTGTTCGCAAGTGTATTTTGACCCTGGCCACACACCGTCTGCGCTTGGACCTAACGCGGTTACCATGGGGACGAGGAGCGCTCTTTGCCTGGATCAAAAGGGATGATCGTAACCAAAGAGGTCAAAACGTGCCTGCTAGCTAGGCTAAGTCGCGGTGCAAGATGGGATGCCAAGGAGACCTCCCCGATCCAGGGAGGAGTTTCCAGTGCTACCAGGAGATGGCCTGCTCTAGCAACAGTTGCTAGGGTGGGGAAGTAATCGCTGGTCCCGCTTCTCTTTAAGCCTATTCATAGAATCCTAGAGCGTCAGAGTTGAAAGGACCTTAGGGATTCTCTCTAGTCCAACTCCTCCATATGCTGATGGGAAGACTGAGGTCCAGAGAGAGGCAGGGACCTTCCCAAGGCCTGGAACCCAGGACTCTTAAACCCATTTACCCAAAAGCCGGCTCCACCTTAGTGCCAGCTCCTGCCCTTAGCACGGGAAAGGGATGTGTGGTGGTGTTGGGGAAAGGGAGAGGCACAGGTGAAGGAGGTAAACTTTCATTGAGCCAATGAGATAGGTTCTTTAGAGATATAAAGAGATTTCATATCCTCCCTGCACTGTTTTTATTTATTTTTATGTCCTTTGCATTTATCACCATCTAACATACTACAGCTTTTATTTTATCACTAGGGGCCCAGTGCACGAATTCGTGCACCTTGAAAAGAACTGTGGGCCGCAAGGCTGCAGGGGGCACAGGGGCAGGTCTTGGCCGCACCCCAGCCTGGCCCCTCCTGCCGCTGCAGCCTTGATTTGCACCTGCTGACGGCAGTGTGGAGTGATTGGGACTGCGAGCAGCAGGTGCGAGTGCTGGGCAGGACCATGGAGCGCAGGAGCAAAGAATTTTCAGTAACCACTAGAGGCTCACCCCAATGACAGCAACAGGTGCCCTGCCTTGGTCTGGCACACCTGCTCATTTGCTCCACCATCCCCCGATGGCCGATGCTTGCCATGTTCTGTGTGTGCCCCCTGGTGGTCAGCGCACATCATAGCGACCGGTTGTTCCGCAGTTTGGTCTATTTGCATATTAGCCTTTTATTATATAAAATTTCTCTTCTCCCACTGGAATATAAGCTCCTAATGTCAGGGCTTTTGTTTGTGTGCGTGTGTTTTTTTTCTCAGAGCTTGCACAGACCTTGGCACAGACAGGATTGCAATAAATATTTGTGGAATAAATGAATGAAAGGGGCTGAGGTTTTGCTGCTTAAGAGAATACATTCTAAGAGTGTGGACTTGGAGTCAGGTTCCAGTGTAAATCTTTCCCGCCTCTGCCACTCACTACCTCTGTGATTGTGACCGGTGACTTCACTTGCTCAAGCCCCACCGTCCACATATGTAACGGGGGGAAAGTACTTCCCTGGTAGTACTGCAGTCAGGGACAGATGAGGTAATGTGATGTAAAGTGGCTGGGACTCCATAAACCGGAGCAATTGCTTTTCAAATGTGGAAATGAGCGGTGCAAACCGGGAGTTCCAAAGAGTAGATTTCCATCCGTGTTTTTCCGTTGTGGGCGGGAGGAAAGATGGGAAGGGCAGGGAAGGGAAGAGGAGACCGTGTAAGGTGGGCTTGGTTGGATGAGACGCGAGTTGGAACAGTGAACGATGAGAAACGGGCAGCGGGGTGGCAGGTTTATGGTTTTACGGGGGGCAGAGGAGGGGCCTGTAGGGACAGACCGTGGCTCCAGGCACAGCAGTGTGACCCACACGGGGCTCTGTAAAAGCGAGAGGTCTCGGGAGCCAGCCGCCGCGTCGCGGGTGTGTTTGGGGCGTGGTTTGGCGCGGGGGGCGGGGCAGGGCTCGGAGGCGGAGCCTGGAGGTGGCCGGGCCTGGGGGCGGGACCCCGGGGTTGAGGGAGAATCGGGGGCGGGTCCCGGGGAGGGGGCGGGGCGCGGTGGCCGGGGCCCGGAAGCTGATAGAGGCGGCTGGGGTCCCAGCGGTCTGCTCGCCATGGACGAAGCTGACCGGCAGGTTCTGCGGCGGTGCCGGGTGCAGCTGGTCCGCGAGCTGCAGGTGGCCAATCTTTGGGACGCTCTGCTGACCTGCGAGCTCTTCAAGCCCGACATGATCGAGGACATCCAGGTGCGCCCCGCCCCCTCCCAGCCAGCGCCCCCCCCCCGCCCCCCCCCCCCCACCCCCGTTCCCTTGCCGGGCGCAGACTTCAGTCACGCGGAGAGGGTTGCTGGAGCTACAACGTAACTTAATGGCCGAGATCCCCCCTCCGTGCCAACCAGTACCCCACCCCCTTTAGGAAACCGTTGTGGGGAACCTCGTTTTTCTTCCCGGCAGCGAGCCCACTACATCCATTGCCATACGCTTCTCTGAGGGCTGGTCAAGCCATCCCGCGCCTGCACATCAGCGGGCACTGTTGCTGCTGCAGCGCTGTGCTTTGGCCACCAGGAGGCATGTTTGTTTCCCCTCCTCTAGCATGGAGGTCCACAGCATCCACTTGGGGGACAGATTGCCTGGCACCCTGTCCCTGGGCAGGTCACCCTCTTTGAGCCAGTTTCCTGGGCTATGAAATGGGGACAACATTAGTACTGCCCTGCGGGCTAAATGAGATAATGGGTGTGAGACAGCAGAGTGTCAGCCACAGACTAGGGGCTCATGTGTTGTAGCCTGTGCCCTGTCCTCCTTGGCCAGCCCCTCATATGTTAAGTTTATGTTTTGTAAGAGGTTTTGGAGATGAACGGCCTTATGCAGGTAGTGGAGGGAATAATAAAGTTGAACATTGGAGGTTCTCTTTAAAAGCACTTGTTTAGCTGCTGTATTAGACAGCTCAGACAAAGAACATTTCCATCGTCTCAAAATGTTCCCGTGGGCAGTGCTGCTGAAGGAACTTGAGGATAGGGCCGTGTCTTATTCCTGTGGATCCAGAGGAACTTGCCCAGGGCTGGGTCTCAGAGGACAACCAGCAGATAACCAGTATCTTCTTGCTCCCACCCCACTCTCTGTCTCAGTGACCGGCCTCTCCATCCCCACACCTGTCAACCTTAACCATTTCTCCATCTTCACCGTCCACCCAATCAATGGCCAGATCCTGTCCATTCTCCTTCCTTATTTCTGTGGTCTGCCCTCTCACTTCTCTCTTCCATCTTTGCCAGCACCCGACCTGGCTGTGGCTCACTCCCTTCTTTGTCCTCCCTGCCTCCAGGATGAATTTTCTAAAAGGCAGATCTGATTCTGTCACTCCCTTCTTAAAACTCTTGCGTGGCTTCTCACAGCTTCCTTGACATGACCACACAAATGCCTCATCCCTCACTACTGTTCCCCATCCCAACTTACATTTCCTATTTCACACTTCCTTTTTTTTCTTTTTGTTAAGGCAACACATACTTATTTTCTTGCCTTTCTGGCGGTCAAGGATCCAAAGTGAGTCCTAAGTGGTTAAAATAAAGGTGTCAGCAGGGCTGCTTCCTTCTGGAGGCTTAGGGGAGAATCCATTTCTTCGAGAGGCTGCCAGCATTCCTTGGCTTGTGGCTCCATCACTCCAGCCTCTGCTTCCATCATTACATCTTGCTATTCACATCCTAATATTCTCTAGGGCAGCGGCCGCCAACCAGTGGTCCGGGTGGTCCGAAAGGTTGGCGACCGCTGCTCTAGGGCCTCAGCTAAGGTCCCCTGCTGGAAGTCTTTCTGACCATTGAGGACTGAGTTGGATGCCCCTGTACTCTCCCAGTCCCTTGTGCTTCCCCGGGGGCACCTCTCTCTTCGCTGTGTCATTATTGATTTATCTGTGTGCGGTCCCCGCACGATGTTTGCTCCTTGAGGACTGAGATTGTTCCCTGCTGTATTTTCAGTACTTGGCACAGCCCTGGGCACACAGTAGATGCCTCCAAAATACTGAATGAATAGATAAGCAAAGGCAGGCTCAGTTTTTGCCCATATGGCTGATTGTTTATAGATTTATGCTATCTGGGCAATAGGGGGACAGGGTGAGAGTCACAGGAAAGTGTGTGAATAATAAATAGTGCCATGTGTTTCTTTCCAAACAGAGGGCCGGCTCTGGGTCTCGGCGCGATCAGGCCAGGCAGCTGGTCATAGATCTGGAGACTCGAGGGAGTCAGGCCCTTCCTCTGTTCATCTCCTGCTTGGAGGACACAGGCCAGCAGAGCCTGGCTTCACTGCTGAGAGCGAGTAGCCAAGCAGCAAGGCGGAATCCGGAAGCCATCAGACCCCTGGACCTCAGGCCTGTGGTGGTCAGACCAGAGGAGCTAAGAGTAGTGAAGCAGGATCCGTCGAAGGCGACCCCAGGCAGACTCACTCCAGTGGTGTTGGGGCCAGAGGAGCTCGATCCACAGGTTCCCAGACCAGGGGTGCCCCGGCCAGTGGACATTGGTGCTGGAGGATTCAGTGATATCCGTGAGTACTGAGAGAGGTGGGCGTGGCCATTGGTCCAGCCGGGCAGGCTGAAATTCCGAATTTAATTTTGGTTTAGCCTTTCTGAATACTCATATGAGATAGGTGGAATATTCTGGCAAGTCTACAGAAGATTTAATTTTGTGAGCCCCTCCTCTGAAAAGCATGTATTCTTTTCTGAACGGGTACTTTCAAATGACTCGTCTTCTGCGTCACAGATTCTTTCTTCTATTTGACCAAGTCTGAGATTGATGTTCTCTGTTGCATTTTTTTATTTTATTCATTGTGTTCTTCAGCTCCAGAGTCCCTTGCCCCTCCCTGTTGGACCCTGACATTCATGTTTTCCCTCTTTGTCTCTCTCTCCAGGTGCTCACGGGCGACGGAGGGGAAGCGCTGATTTGGTGAGCATTCATATGATTTGGGGCCAGTTGCGTTGGCTTTGGGCCCTCTTGCTCCTTACTCCCCAGGCCCTTCCCTGCAGCTGTGTCGGGAGCTCAGGGAACCCAGCCCAGCTGGGGAGAGGGTCCCGGTCCCAGGACCCTACAGCTTCCTGACTCCGGCTCAGCTCTTTCTGGAGCAGGTGGGCCCACCCTGCCCTTTCCTCATCTGTGGCGTCAGGGGGTCAGAATTGGCTGTGGCACCCACCCAGGCCGAGCCACTCACTCGCTCACTCATAGCGTTTATTGTGTGACTGCTCTGGCCTCTGTGCTGGGATACTTTATATGTTTCTAGGAAGAAATATATGAGTATAAAGAGTGCTACATACCACAGACAAAATGAACAGGCTGATGGGAGAGAGGATTACAAGGGAAATGCTGAGCCTGGGGAGGAAGTGGTGTCAATGCTCCGAGGTGGGCCTGGGCACGAGTCTGCCCACAGAGTCACCCACATGATTCTCAGTGCTCCCCTGGACTGGGCGGTCTGTAAGGTCCTTTGGGGGTGCGTGTCTGTGGTGTTGGATTTCTAAGCTAGCAGCTCCCACCCCTGAGCACGGTCGTGGGAACTGATCTCCCCACTTGGAGCAATTTGAACATCACACCTAGTGCTCCCCTCGGTCTGCTTTGCAGTCTGTTTGCCGAGCTCTGCGATGCTGGGCGTAGACCCCGCTGTTCCTTCAGAGGCAGGGCAGACCCCTTTCCTGTCTCACCGCTCCTGGTTGCCCACCACCCGAGTGAAACCCAGGGGCCGCCTTCCCGCCTTCCCACCTTCCCACCTTCCCACCTGGTGAGAGCAGTGAGACCCCGGTTTACGTCGGTCCCTGTGCTTGGCAGGCGTACACCCTGAACGCGGACCCCTGTGGCCACTGCCTCATTATCAACAACATGAACTTCTGCCTTAAGTCGGGGCTCAGCACCCGCAAGGGCTCCCACGTGGACTGTGAGAAGCTGCAGAGATGCTTCCGCTTGCTGCACTTCGCGGTGGAGGTGGAGAGCGACCTGACTGCCAAGGTGAGGCCTTGTCCTTGCAGAGAGGCGGGCGAGGCGGGGCGGACTCCCTGCGAGGGACCTTGCATGCAGGGGACTCCCCAGGACTAGCCCTTAGGTCTGTAGGACCATGAGAAGCAGTGTTGCCCAGTGGTTTCCAGTTTAAGCTTCAGACTCAGAGAGCCCTGGGTGGAGGACTTGCCCTCCTGGTCCTTGCAGGTGACTCCCAAGCCTCAGTTTCATTGTCTACACAGAGAGAACAGGATTCGCCTCCTAGGGTCGCTGTGAGGATTAAAAGAATGGTGGCTGCTGTGACTGCTACGAGTGTCATTACTCCCAGGTTGGCCCTGGGAGCAGGGAGGGCGCTCTGTCCAGGTGCCCAGGATGGGGACCCGATCCGCCAGGCTCACCTGCACCCTTCTCTCTGCAGCAAATGGTCCAGGCTCTGATGGAGCTGGCGCGGCGGGACCACGGGGCCCTGGACTGCTGCGTGGTGGTCATCCTCTCTCACGGCTGCCAGGTAGGGGCCTCAGCTTCCCGGGCAGGCTGTTGGAGTCCTCCCCGGCTTCCTGGTTTTGTAACCAGGGTTCTTGGTCTTCTAGGCCAGCCACCTCCAGTTCCCGGGGGCTGTTTATGGCGCAGATGGGTGTTCTGTGCCTGTGGAGAGAATCGTGAACATCTTCAACGGGACCAGCTGCCCCAGCCTGGGAGGGAAGCCCAAGCTGTTTTTCATCCAGGCCTGCGGGGGAGGTAAGCAGGTCCTCAGCCGCCCTGCGGGAGAAGCGGGTGGGGAAGGAGCCGCTGCCTGCCTCCTGCTCCATCCAGCCCCCCACGATATCCAAGGGGTCTCTCCAGGCAGGCAGAGGGCCCAGACATGGTCGCTGTTGTTTGAGCGGCAGCACCTACATCTGGCTAGAGTAGGTGTCAGCTCTGTCCAGCCTTTCGAGGTCTCAACGCAGAGGTTCCTGCAGCGCTGGCACCTTCAACGCTAGAGACTTGACAAAAATAAACAAAGTGGAGGAGAAAGAACAACCCCTTCAGCCCTGGCCGGTGTGGCTCAGTGGGTTGGAGTGTCATCCTGTACGCTGGAAGGTTGCGGGTTTGATTCCCTGTCAGGGCATGTACCTAGGTTTCGGATTCAATCCCTGGTCGGGGCATGCAAGGGAGGCAACTGATCGATGTTTCTCTCTCACATTGATGTTTCTCTCTCTGTCTATCTCTCCCTTCTCCTTTCTCTGAACATGTCCTCGAGGGAGGATTAAAAACAAAAGAAAAAGAAAAAACTCCTTCATTTTCCTTGTTGTCATTCTCCTGAGCTCCCTCAACCAGATCTCCTTCCCACTACCCCCAAGAAAGGGAGGCCAGCTTTCTGGGAAAGTTAGTTAGCCAGTCTTCCAGCTCCGTGCCCGCCCCAATACCCATTCTCAGTATCACGGAGAATCTTTGCCATGTCTTCGGACTCCTTAGTGGGGCCCACAAGGCCCTTGGTGATCTGGCCCCGGCCACAGTGCCTCCCCAAGCCCGGCATGCTGTGCCTGCCCAGCGCTGCTCAACCTTCCCGGGCTGCCATAGGCTCTGGCCTGCGCCTCTGCCTTTCCTTGTGCCATCCTCTGCCTTGTCTCCTGGCCAACTCTTGACCATCCATCCTTCTGGTTAAAACTTAACTGTCACCACCTCCAGGAAGTCTTCCCTAAACACCTGCTTCCTCCAACCTCAGGGTTAGCTGGCTCTTGTGCTCGGGCCACTCCTGTCCTTCCCTGTCACAGCACCTTCTTCTTTTTTTTTTTTTTTTTTTTAATATATTTTATTGATTTCTCACAGAGAGGAAGGGAGAGGGACAGAGAGTTAGAAACATCGATGAGAGAGAAACATCGATTAGCTGCTTCCTGCACACCCCCCACCGGGGATGTGCCCGCAACCAAGGTACATGCCCTTGACCAGAATCGAACCTGGGACCCTTCGGTCTGCAGGCCGACGCTCTATCCACTGATCCAAACCGATTAGGGCTCACAGCACTTTCTTGTGTTGAGACAGCCTCATGCCCTGGTCAGCTCTCCCAGGGCAGGGGCAGGCTGTCTGCCCTACAGCCGGGTCCTCGCCTGGCACAAAGCTCAGTTTGGTTGCATCTTATGTAGATTCTAATTATTTGAATTTGAAATAGAAGCATATAAAAATATCTGCGAGTGAAATCTGAAATAATGTAGACTCCCGCCATGAAAAAACAAACCCAAACAACTCGCTGGGAAGACCAAGGTTCCCGAGCTGGAAGGCAGCTGCCTTTGGTGTTCTGGTCCCTGCAGAGCCCCCACAGGAGCTTGTGATGACCGCTGTGGCCACATGGGGGCGGCCTGTCAGCTGAGAACAGAAATAGACATGTCCCCATCTCTCAGTGTGTCTGGCGGGGTGTCCTGTTGACATGCAGCAGAAAGTCTGTCCTGGATTCTGGTTGCTGTTTAGAGTTCACTGTTGTTACACTGTAAAACCATTTAAAAATCCTCTAACGCTCTTCACGGAGAGGCAGTGCGGGCACCAGGGCGGAAACCCGTGTCCAAGTGGGGGACTTTGGTGTGGAGGGTTAGTAAGCAGCATGGTGCACGGTGACACCGCATGGTGATGCATGTGGCGGACGCTGAGCGGCCTGTACTGTTAGAGCTCCTGTTAGAGCTCCTGCCGAGAAGGCAGGCGGAGGCGCAGGATGCTGCAGTGCTTGTGGATTGCAGGTGCTCAGCCAACAGGTCCTCTCCCCACTGAATGTTCTTGCTTACGGGGAAGGAGTTAGTCCCACCTCCCGGGGAGTTCTGAATTTGAGATCGGACCGTATGAAAATATCTGTGAGCGAAATCTGATCGAGCCTCCTTAAGAACAAAGCTGTGCATACAGTGCGTAACCCGGGAGCTAGGCTTTCGCATCAGATTTGTAGAATGAGGATGAGTCGTGAATATGCACTGCTGGCGTCCCCTGTCCGACCCACTCGCTTCTCCCCAGAGTCCCCTTTCGGACCCTATTGTCTCTGCTCCGCTTTTCACGGGCAGTCCCTCTGCCCACCTCTGTCTCCTCAGGCCATTCTTAGTCATCCCCCACTGTCCACTGAAGTGCCCCCCGACCCCCACACCCGGCTCCCCAGGCGGTCCCAGCCGCAGTCCCGAGTTCACATCTCAGGTCCCCTCCCCTGGTCCACTCAGGTCAGTCCCAGATTCTAGAATCTCAACCAAGTAAATAACCAGACGCAGCGACCTGAGTAAGCTGCAGTCCAGCTTCCACACCCTCAAGCCCCCTTTGCAGGCGTGGGGGCCTCCCTGGGGCACAGCAGCGGGGCTGAGAGGCAGGAAGATATAAGGCAGAATCCTGGCCCCTGCCCATGAGCTGTGAGAACGCAAACTATCAAGTTTCTGAGCTTCAGCCGTGTGGGGTGAGGGGTCAGCAGATGTTGGAGTTGCCGTTATGGGGTTGCCAGAACCATCGCTGTCTCATCTTTGTTTCTACAGACGGGACCCCAGCTTCCTGGGTGAGCTGTGACCTCCCTCCCTCCTTGCTATTTCCCACCATAGGTCGAGCCACCCAAACTGCCGGCCATTTTTCCCACCAGGACTGTCCTCCCGTCTCACATTGGAGGCTGGGTCCCAGGCCCCTGCTCCAGACACCCTGCCCTCAGGGACCCTCTGGGCTACTCCGCCTCCACCTCTCTTTCCTGAAGCCCTTTCAGCTGCCTTCTTTCTGTGACCGGCATGCTTTACTTTGCAGAATGTCCTTAAGGCCCGTCCAAGCTGTAACATGCATCAGAGTTTCCTTCCATTTTAAAAAAATATATATTTTTATTGCTTTTTTATAGAGAGGAAGGGAGAGGGATAGAGAGTTAGAAACATTGATGAGAGAGAAACATCGATCAGCTGCCTCCTGCACACTCCCTACTGGGGATGTGCCCGCAACCAAGGTCCATGCCCTTGACCGGAATCGAACCTGGGACCCTTCAGTCCGCAGGCCAACGCTCTGTCCACTCAGCCAAACCGGTCAGGGCTCCTTCCCATTTGTAAGGCTGAAATACTGTGACTTGTTTTCTTACTGACATAAAACTTGCTATTTTAACCATTAAGTATACAACCCAGTGGCATGGAGTACATTCGCATCACCACCATCTGATTCCAGAACTTTCTCATCACCCCAAAAGGAAGCTCCGTACCCGTCCCCGCCTCCTCCCAGCACTGGTGACAGCGAGCCTGCTGTCCTCTCCGGGGATTTGCCTGCTCTGCACGTGGAGGCGTATTCCGAGGCCTCTAGTGTCTGGTTCTCTCACTCCGCGTGCTCCCACGGTTCACCCACTTGTGCTGGGGACCAGCGGAGGCTCCATTCCTTTCTGAGCCTGATCACTGTTCTGTCCGACGTCTCTGCCACGTCTCATCCAGTCACTGTGGATGGGCACTTGCGCTGTTCCCATCTGTGCCTGTTGGGAATAGTGACCCTTTGGGTACACGTTTTCTGTTGGACTCCTGCTTTGAATTCTTTTGGCTGCACACCTTGTAACTTTTTATAGCTGTTCTTACATTATAGCTGCATCTTTCCACCCTCTGCCCCCACATTTTACTTAATGAATGTGTAAAACGCTTGTCGTAGACAAAAGTAAAGCTTCTGTTTCGGTTTCCGACACGTGTTTGCCCAGCACGGGAACCCCGCTCAGAGGGAGCGGGCGGTCTTGGGCTGGGACAGGCGACATGGGGCCCGAGCTGTGGTCTGTGTGTTTCAGTGACGAGTGCTGTCTGGTTTCGCTCCCTGCAGGGCAGAAAGACCATGGGTTTGAGGTGGTCTCCGCTTCCCCTGAGGACAGGGCCCTTGACGGTAACCCCGAGCCAGACGCCTTCCCGTTCCAGGACCACCCCGGCCGCTACGACCAGCCGGACGCCGTGTCTAGTTTGCCCACACCGAGTGACATCTTCGTGTCTTACTCCACCTTCCCAGGTGAGTGCATCCGCCAGGGGCCTCCCATCCGTCCCAGCAGCAGCTGTGAGAGCAAACACCTGGGCCCGAGTCTCCGTTCCCCTCCTGCCACCTGTGTGGCCCTGAGCAAGTTACTTCACCTCTCTGAGCCTCGGATCCAGGCAGGCGGGGCGCCGGGGATACAAAATTTATGGAGGAATGCGCCCTGGGGCTTGTGTGCCTCCACATCCTGGCCTCGCCTCAGTTTTCTCATCTTTAAAGTGGGAATAATGATCCTACTTGTCACGGGGCTTCTCGAGGTGACTGGCACGTTGCTGAGCGCAGTGCCCGGCACGTGGCAGGTGGGGCAGGAGTTAGTGTCCTTCCTTTCTGGTCCCTCGGAGGAGTCACTTGACTTCTCTGAGCCTTGGTGTCCTCGTTGGAAAGCTGGAATCCTAGCCAACGCCACGAGGTGGTGGTGAGGATGAAATAAGATGGCACGTGGGACAGGGGAGTGGGACAGGATGCAGAGCGGTGGGCCACTCCTGCTGATGTGTGAATGGGTCAGAGTTGGGGGTGGGGGGTGGGGGGCGCCTGCATGCATGGGGCGGGGCAGCTCCAACAACGCCGGCCTTTCTCCTTCCCAAGGTTTTGTCTCCTGGAGGGATCCCAATAACGGCTCCTGGTACATCGAGACCCTGGTTGGCGTTTTGGAGCAGTGGGCTCACTCGGAAGACCTGCAGAGCCTCCTGCTCCGGGTGAGCCCCGCCCCTGGGAAGGAGAGGGGAGGCTGCTGGGAGGACGGGGTGGTGGGGGGAGCACGCAGACATAAGGTAAAAGATGCGAAACCCCGTCTGCGGCCACACCTTGGCTTGCCACGCGTCAGGGCTTTCACTTCTCTAACGCGAGAGGTCACTACCTGTGGTGACATTGGCCCCTTATGCCAGGGCCACATCCTCCTCGGCTTCTCCGAGGTCCCCAGGCTGACACCTTTTGCTCCCCTCTCCCCCGACGAGCCCGTCCTCAGCCCCGGGGTGGGCTGGCTCAGTGGACAGAGCATGGCACCCGAGGGCAGGTCTCGGGCTGTCCCTGCACCCTTCGCCCCACTGCATGGTCCTATACTCCTGACCCTCCAGAATCATGGCTCCTCTTTAGGGTGAGGCCCCAGCGAGAGAGCAGCGAGGATGTCCTGATAGGCCCAGCCTCGCTGAGTGAGGTCCCACTCAGAGCACTGGCTCCCTCCCAGGGTCCCAGCGCGCGTGGCCCGCTCTGCTCAGGGGTCTGTGCCGCGAGAGGGGGGACTGGGCAGGGACCTCCTGTCTTCTGTGTCGCCTCTGGCTCTGCTTTGCTGAGCAGAGAGGAGAAGAAAAGCCAGGCGCAGGGCCCCACGTGCCGTGGGCAGGTGAACTTGGTGAGGTTTGAATTTGGAAATTTTGAATTCTAAGGTTTTTTTGAATTTTTGGTTGAGATGCTTGTTCTTTAACCACCCCCAGCCGCCCAAGGAGGCTGCAGTTGAGCCGTTTAAAGGTGCTTCCTTAGGAGACACGCCCCACCCCTCTGGGATTCCAGAAACGGAAGGAATTCGTGGTTGGATGGAGGGAACTCACAGAGCTCCCCGTGGCCGTGTTTTCACAGGTCGCTGATGCTGTTTCCGAGAAAGGCATTTACAAACAGATTCCTGGGTGTTTTAATTTCCTCCGGAAAAAACTCTTCTTTAAAACGTCATGACGCCAGGGCCCCCGACCCTGCCTGACCCTTTACCCCCTAACCTTCCTGCTCCTCGCCTGGTGTCTGCTGAGGCCTGGGCTTTCCTTCAACTCCGGCTGTCCCCTCTGGAAAGATTTTGTAGCCATTGGGGGTCTGCTCTTTCTCAGCTGGTGGCAGACAGGCTCTTAGCAGCTTCCAAGTTGGAGACAAGCAACCGACGATGGAGGGAGAAGAGCAGAAGAATGCCGTGGACGGCGTGTGGCTCCTCCCGCCCCGTGGCTGGCTGCCTGGCTAGCGACCGGGTCTGATGCTTGTATTTCCTCTAGAGCAGGGCGTCTCAGCCTCAGCACCTCTGCCATTTGGGGCCTGACACTCCTCTGCTGAGGGTGGGTGCTGTCCTGTGCGTGGTAGGATGTTTAGCAGCATCCCTGGCGTCTACCCAGGAGGTGCCTGCGGTGACATTTGCCCCGACTGCCAGTCGCATCTCCCTCTGGACAGTGACAACCAAAAATGCCTCCAGACATCGCCACATGTCCCCTGGTGGGCCCCCACTTGAGAACCACTGAACTGTGGGGATGTTTTAGCTACACACAAACCAGCATCTCTTAGAGCAGCGAGTTTGGGACTACTGGGATCTGAACAGCTGCCATCTGTGAATCTTAAATGAAGTCTTAAAAATTATTAATTTTTCCTGCTTTGCAATATCCTTAACAAAATAAACCTCAGGTGAATATGGACTCTCTTGTGCCTATTTGCCCCCTCATTCTGCTTCAACCGTTTGTTCTTCCTTATAAAGGAGACTTGCTTTTTTCAGAACATTTCATTTGATCCCCACCCCTACCCCATCCCAGGAGGTGACTCAGGGAGCTCAGGTGGCTTGTCCAGGGGAACCCCGTTAACCCGTGGAGAGACCTGGCCGCACCCGGGCCTTCTGAGTCCAGCCTGTGCCTCCAGGGGCCTTCCTGGCCGGAGGAGCCTGCACTGGGGACAGGGACATGATCGGCTGGCCACCCCAGAGAAGGCCCCAACCCTGAGGTCTTTTGAATGATCCTGATCTGGCCTCTTTCTTGCTTTTGGAGCCTTGGATGTGAGGATGGTTTGCTAATAAGACTCTCACCCAGGTGTGATTCATGTTGTTGTCACTTTATTATTTTCCTCTGGGGCCTGTCCAAGTTTGAAATAGTGCTGGGAACTTCTGGTGGTTAGTTATTGTCCATCACCTGCAGGACACGTCAGAAAACAAGCAGGTTAACCCAGCAGAGCAGAGAGCTGCGAGTGGCCGGCTTTCTCCTCCAGGCTCTGCGCTGCTTGGTCAACCAGAGGCGGCCGGGGTGGAGCAGCGCTCGCCCGAGGAGTTCTAGTTATCACAGCTTTCCACCGACCTGCTCGAGAACTCCTACAACTGATAGCTTTTTGATTCCATGGGTTTGGCAAAGGGTTCGAGAGCCCTGAACCTGTTAACAGGCACCGCGGTTTGCATAGCGCTGCTGTAGCCTGTTTTCCGAGGCGGTTTAGCCGCTTTCTCTGAAACATGTTCACACGCCATCCATGACCCGGAGATGCTGCTGGATGGCTGTAGCAGATGCTCAACCCGTGTGCAAGAATGCATGTCCCGGATGTCCCTGCGGCCGTGTGGGGGTGGGAACCAGGAAGCAGGGGATATTATTTAGCTGTTCAAAAGGATGCCATAAATATATGTGCTCACGTGTAGATGTGGTTTGGTGTTAAGTGAAAAAACTAAGTTGCAGAACAGTATAAAGAGTAAAATCCTATTTTTGGTTAGAAGACAGTGTGTATGGGTGACATAAACAAATCCAGAAAACGGCTCTGTTAGCAATGATTATCTCTGGGGCGGGGCTGGAATTGGAGATGCGAGACAAAGGGGACTAGTACTATTTTTTTTCTTCCTTTTTCTGGCATATTTTTTTTACTTGATATACTCCTATATTCTTTTAATGTTTTTGTAAAGAGTATGTATTACCTTCTAAAGTAAAAATAAAAATAAAGTGGTGAACGCTGAAGACTCATGTGTTGCTGTCGTTCAGTGAACATTTGTTGAAAAGTTGACTGCCCTCGGCCACCTGTCTCCTGTCACTTTCCTGCTCCTGCCTTTCCATGGCAACCTCCTGACCTTGACACCCGTCTGCGTTTGTCTGGGCTGGTGCTCCCAAGCGCCTGTGGGTGACACCGGGCGTGCCGCTGGGCTGTGACCGCTGCAAGGTTTCACCAGCCTCTGCAGCTGCCGGGCAGCCTCCACCAGGGGACAGCTGGTTGCTTGGTTCTGCCACTCCTGGGACCCGTCACAGGCACAGGTGCCTGCCTGGCTGCTGTCCCGTGAACCCAGGACCTCTGCCTCGCTGCCTGCAAAGGCTTACTTTCCCGTTGATCCCCCCTGACATCTGGCCATGCTTTCGGCTGCGGCCTCCTCTGTGGTGCTTGTGTCTGTCCCTGGGAACAGCTGATGCTGGGACAAAAACTCAGGACAGTTGCCTTTGGCCTCTGCTCTGGGCCCTGAAGGTGCTGCCAGGACCAGCTGCCCGGTGACTCACATGGCAGCGGGGCTGGGAAAGGATCCTGGGACGTATCTGGGAAAAATCCTCTAAGCATCCTTCCGTCCAGCCCGTCTTGGGCCAGGCTCCTTTGAAATGCTGGTGACACTTTAAAAGCCAGACTCCAATTTTCCTCTGCCAAAACGGAATCGTGGCTTTCCTCCAATTTACCCAACACAACACAACACAACACAAAGACAAAAGCCTACCAGTGAATAGCCACTCTGTGCCTGATTTTACTCTTTTCTCTCCAACAAACTTGCCTGGAATCTCTGGTGTCTGTGACACTTGTTGGAAAGCGGTGCCAGTGGCAGACGGATGAGCAAGGAGCTGGCGAGCGGGAATGGGAATCTCGGAGGCAGCCACCTGCTTATTTTGACGGGGCCCGTCTGATGGCGTGTTTCCCCCTGTGACCACATGCTCATGGCTGTGGTTTCATATTTGGTTTTATAACAGTGTCACTTTGAGTCAGTTGAATAGTTTTGGAAAATTAAAATAATGAAATCGGATGCCAGCTTTCCCTTCTGTGGGGCTTGGCCACAAACACCAGCTCCCACTTGCTCTTGCTCCTTTACCCACGGAGGAGTCCTGGTCACGTTCAAGTCCCATTTCACAGAAGAGCAAACTGAGGTGGGGGTGATGCCAGGAGGTGGGGAAAAGTGCCCCTAATCAACATGGAGTGTCCTCCCTCCCAGCAGCCATCACTAGGCACAATGCCTTCTCCTCCCATGTCCCCATGTTCCCCAGGCCCAGCTTTCTTTTCTTTTTTTGTTTTGTAATCCTCACCTGAGGATATTTTTCCCATTGATTTTAGAGAGAGTTGAAGGGAGGGGGAGAGAGAGAGAAAGAGAAACATGGATGCGAGAGAGACACATCTATTGGTTGCTTCCTGCACTCACACCAACCAGGGCCGGGGATTGAATCTGCAACGGAGGCATGTGCCCTTAACCAGAATCCAACCCAAGACCCTTCAGTCCGAGGGCCTAAGCTCTAACCACTGAGCAACCGGCCAGGGCCAGGCCTGCCTTTCTTGTGATGACTCTTCCCTTTGGGGCTGCTCAGACCTGCTGCTGATTGTAACCCCGCTTCTTCCAAGATTGGTGCCAGTCTTTTAAAGAACAATTTTCATGGTCATTATTATAAATGCGTGCTCTTCGTTAAAATAGGAATTGGGCTGGCGTGGAAGCTTATGAGGTCTTGGTTTTGAGCTGCCAGGAGACAGCTCTCGGGGACACATTCACTATAACAGTGAGACCAGCTGAGTCCCATTCGTCTGGCCTGTTCCCATCTAAAATGGAAAGTTCCTCCTTCCAGGAAACCTCAGTCCCGTGCAGAGCGAGATGGTTGTCACCTACCGTCTGCACCGGGGTGGGGGTGGGGGTGGGGGGTGGTTTCCCATGATTAAGACTGTGGCGGGTCTCAGCCTACCAGGCTTTGGCCTTTGCAGATAAACACTCTGATAGCATTGGAAGGTGGGGTCTGGGCTGACACGCAGATAAGCAAACACAGAACACCCCACTAATCCTAAGGAACCCACTCTTAGTGCCTGAGGACTGTTCTCTGTTGTCAATCTCTACGTGCATTTTCACTCCATCCACACAGAAATTGTGGGGCCCGTAGGGGGCCGCGCAGGGGTTGCCCAGGTCTGCGGCCTCCTCTAGGGGCTCCGGCCTGGCTCTCAGGAGGAAGGAGGGGGTTCTCAAACCCGAGATGGAGCCAGGTCAGGAAGGGCAGGCCCCTGGGGCCCGAGGTGCAGCCGGTTCTTACCGAATGGATCCAGTCGATGTAGTTGGAGACGCGGGTGAAGACAGAGGGCTTGTGGTAGTAGTTGCAGCCGAGGGAGGACCCGAAGCTGACCACGCCGTGCACCTCCCACTGGCCGTCGGCCTTCTGGCAGTTCAGGGGTCCTCCGGAGTCCCCCTGGGGAAGGCGGGGCTCTGTCAGGAGGGCCTGGCCGCTTGGGTGGGTGCTGGGAGGGGAAGGGGCTGCCCCTAGAGACCCGGGTTCCCATGTTTGCAGTATGTTTATATTGTTCCGCCACAAGTCGCCATGGTCTCCGACCAGCCCCTGTGGCACCTCACAGCTCAAGGTGGCACCATAATACCAACAAGAACGAACCTTTATTCTTTCTGGGTGCCTGGACCTGAGCCAAGCACTTCCTACTCCTCACCTCACGGATCCTCACCAAAACCTATGTGGTAAGTGTTAGTATTCCCATTTCACTGACAGGAAATACTGAGGCCCCCAGAGGTGGTGACTTGCCTGAGGTTGTACAGGCAATAAGTGAAGGAGCAGAGACTGCGACCCACAGTTAGAATGGCGGGCGCTCCACCACCACCGGCCATTTCCACTCATGATGAGGGACCTTGCCGGGGGCTGGTCTGATGGGGGCAGCGTGTAGGGCACAGTGTGATTGGCAGGACATGTGAGGCTCCTTGCTCTGCCCTCACTCTGATACAAGGTCCACCCCCTCGCAGTTCCTTCTGGTTAGGACACGGTCTCCAGGGAGGCTCTGTGGCAGCTACCATGAGGGGACACACTGGGCCATAAGTGCAATTAATTCAACAGATAAGCCCGAAGTCACTTAGAAAGGCCCTAACCCAGAGCATGCACCCCTTGGCTCCCTTCCGACACAGAGGGGAGAATATGAGAGGTGACGGTGATGAGAGACCCCAGTGAGACCCAAGGAAGGACTTCCCAGCAGTGAGGGGGCGGATACTACAAGGAACATCTCAAAACATCTTTTCTGGAGACGACAAGGACACAGGTCAGGGACGGGAACGTCTGGAGCTGTTTCCGGTGCTTCTGCTGGCAGGCAGGGGGCAGATTTGAGGACCCCTGAGAACCTCTCCCCACCCCCAGCCCCGTTTCATTGTGGAGGGGCCGCACCCAACTTTCTGCACTCACGTTGCAGCTGGAGATGATGCCATCGCCCCCAGCACAGATCATGTTGGTCTTCACGGAGCTGCCCCACCAGTCAGAGCGGGAGCACGTGGCATAGTCCACAACCAGCAGCTTTCCCTGCTGCAGGATGTCAGGAGCGGCCCCGTTGGCTGATGAGACAAGAGAAGAGAGAAGGCGAGAGAGAGAGAGAGAGAGAGAGAGAGAGAGAGCGAGCATTACAGGGACAAAGGGACTGCTGAGAATTAAGGAAGTAGTAGATGCCTGCTGGGTTTCCTGCCCAGCCCTATTTTCTGGTCACTCTGACTTCCCATCCATCCATGGTTGCAAGGGGAGCAGCCATGTTTGTTTATCCTGTGTCCTCACAGTTGATTGCTTAGTGTTCTGGCCACTGATGATTGGTTCAGGGGTGAACAGCTGACTCAACCTCAGCCAATGAACTCCTTCCCTGGGAATTTGGGATTAGAATTCAGAAATCCCAGGCAGAGAGGCTGTAAACCTGGGAGCGGTTGGCAGTGGCTGCCATTTTCCTCTAGGGAGAGAAGAATGAAGTAGATCTACCAAGAAGGATATTTTGAGAGAGGGTTTCTGGAGTTTTTTAGTCTTCCAGTCCCTGATTCTCTCCTGTTCCTGAAGCCTGGCTGTGTTTCTGCCGTTGGTTGAGACTGGCTATTTTCATGGGCTTCTATCACTTACCTTAAATATAACAGTGAACCTCCTGGCATTTCCAGTCCCAGTTGGGAATAATATTCTAATGTGGTTAAGGTAGGGCTTTCCTAATGGCCCCTAATGATACTGTCACCATCACCTCCGTTACTATTATCACTGCTACTTATGGCAAGGATTAATAGTATTATAAGCCTACACCTGTGCTTTATTAGGCTTTTCAAAACATGCTAAACCTCACAGTAAATGTATTTTCCTGTATGATAGACGGGATCTTGAAGCTGAGAGAAGTTAAGCAGCTTGCCCAAGACCACTTGAATAAATAATTAACACGTATAATGTTTTACAATGTATAAAGCATTGTCATATCTCTTTTGTCATCTCTTTTAATCTTGCCATCTGTATTTCCGTTTTGCCAGATGAGGAAACTGAGGCTGCAAAGTGGCTTGCCCAGGGTTACAGAGCTCATCCACAGAGCTGGGACCGAGAGCCAAGCATGTGGACCTTTCCCTGGCTCTCGCTGCCTCCAGCGAAATGCATTCTGCCCCGGTGCTTTCTGGGTAAATGAGCAAGAGGCTGTGCTTGTGACGCCTCCCCTGCTTCTCACTTCTGCTGAGTTTCCGCGTGTCCTTGTTTTTGCACATACGCCCGTCCAGAGGGCGGTAGTAACTTATTTGAGTGCATGTGTGTTGACGTACCTCTGGGAAAATACCTCACTTATCCTAATGGGTTTATGTCATTGTGAAAGGGACAATCACCTGCACAAGCCTTCCAGACCTCTGGTGGTATGACAAGGGAAGGCAGGTCCTCTGTGTCTTGGGGCCTACCATCACTGGCTTTCTGACCTTGGAGTTTATGTCAAAAGGAGGCTCACACAAAGCCAGGTCTGAGCAGTAAAACCGGTGGCACGTGGGACAGGTAAGGTTGATGTGTGGAGAGGAGGGACATTTGTGAGGCCTAAGGTCACAGAGTGGATGCTGTTCCGGACTCCGGCCTTGGGCCACACAGAGAAACTTCTTAGCCAGATGTCATGTGGTCACTATTACCCTCATTCTGTCACAGTGACATGACAACTATCACTGCACCTACTATGTGCCATGTACTGTCCTAAGTGCTTCCCATGGATACCTCCTTCAGTCCACTTCCCAGGTCCCTGTGGTGTAGGTGTTGTTATTATTCCCATTTTACAGATGAGGAAACCGTGGTATGGAGAGGCTAAGTCATGTACCCAACGTCACAGAGCTAGCAAGTGGAGGAGCTGGGGTTTGAACCCAGGCAGCCTGACTGCTTATCAGTCTATGCTATCCTGCCCCTCTGAGGCAGCCAGCATTTCTCCCAGACACCCTGGGATGAGAGTGTGGAGAGAGCCCCTGGTTGGACAAGGGTGATACTGCCTCCCTCCCTCCCAACCCTTGGGGCTCCCGGCCCCCACTTACTCTGTAGCCTTCCCCAGCCTGTGACATAGCAGGTGTAGTTGTTGGGAAGGATTTTGCCGGCAGGAGGGAGGCAGCCCAGCTGGATCTTGTCACTCAGGGGCACAGGGCTGGCCAGTTTGAGCATGGCAATGTCGTTCCTGGGTCGGAGAAGTGGGAGAGCGTAAAGAGAGGGCTGACTGTGCCTGTCCTAATTTCATTCCTGGTCTGGCCCCCGCTGGAACCTCGGAGCCCCTCCCTGGCCAGCCTGACTGCGAGGCTTCCTTCTGCCAGGGCTCCGAGGGACTGGGGAGCAGCTGCTTCTAAACCCCAGGTTGCATTTTGTCTCTGGTGGAGCTTGGAGCCCTAAACCCCTGAGAGCCTTTCGGGGGATTATTTAGAACAGGGAGGGCAGGGAGGTTTTGTCTTGCAATGTCCACTCTGATGGCTTAGTCATGGCTGCCTGCTGGGCTGTGTTGACAAGGATCCCGAGCTTCTGTCCAGCACCAGCAGGGACACTTGTCCTGACTGGTGATGTCTGTCCTGACCATCTACTTCCTGTGTTCAGTGAGAAAACGGCAGGAGATGCTCAGATGCAAAGGCCTTCTGCCCTTACTCCCTGCTCTCCTCCCACCTTGAGTCTTCCCGGGTTCCTCCCTACTCTCACGCTCTTGTCTAGGAGATGGTTAGGGATGAGCAGGTGCCTTTTCCATGGTGGCTGCAGTGGGATCTCCCAGCCCATAGGCACTTGCTATGAGGTGATGTAGACGCTCTGGCCATCAGGAGGTGGGGTCTGGGTTTCTTCCCCCTGGAATGAGAGGGGGCCCGGGGCCTGTAATGTGGAGGAAGTGACACCAGGTGACCTTTGAGACTAAGACGTGAGAAGAGATGCAGCTTCCGCCTGGTCCTCGGGGCCCCTGTGCTTGGAACCCAGCCTCCGCCACGAAGAAGCGAGGCCATACGGGGAGGCCACGTGTGGAGGATCTGGACGACAGTCCCAGCTAACAGGGGCATCGACCCCCAAGGGCGAGGGAGGAAGCTCTGCATATGATGCAGCTAATCCCAAAGCAGCGAACTATGCGTCTCTGCTGGCCTGCCCCTTGAGAGCAGGTACGGGCAGGAGCGAGTGGTGGATTCTGCAGGGGACCTTTTCCTTCCTCGCTTCCTCCTCCTCCTCATCTTCCCCAGGAAGTCTGGGCCACCCTCCTCCCAGGCCGCTGTCTAAGTGCTTAACATATAGTATCTCATCTAATCCTCACAACAACCCTAGAGGCAGGCCTTTTAACGAAGAGGAAACCGAGGCACAGAAAAGCTGAGGAACCCAGGCGGGGTCAGCAGTCATCTTTCATACCAGAGCCACCAGGCTCCAGAAGCTCAATTCCTAACCACCACCCCGCACTGCCCCACTGCCACCCGCATGCCCTGAGCTCCCTGCGGCCTGGCACGGTGACCTGTGCCCCTCTGTGTGTGCCGCACCCAGAGTCCAGTGTCCAGCATGGCATGGTACATGTGGGGTCAGTAAAGGCTTGGGGTGGGCATAGGATAGCATCTGACCATCTGAGAGTAAAGGGGGGATAGTGACTGTGGGCCTTGGAGAGCTCAGAGACCCTGGTCATCTGCCTGTGTCCATCATCCCCAAGCTGTCCCCGCAGGCTCTCAGGGTCTCTTTGAAAATGTAAAAGGCCTTGGAGGGAGGGGTACAGGGTGGGGGAAGGCAGGAGACACCGTGTCCTACTTCACTGAATAGTCATGAAGCCTGCAGACCCATTCCTGTGTCCCCAGGGATTGGCCTGGAATCGATACCTGGTCAGTGAGTGCCCGGGGTGGACAGGGCATCTGCAGCTTCACTGGCAGGAGACCCAGGGGGCCCTGACAGTCTTTGCCTCTCCCTCACACCCTCATCCCAGGCATCTTTGGGGCTGGCTCTACTTCTAAAGGTCATATAAAGGTCAGAGCTCCTTCCCTCTCCCTACAGAAGGAGCAAAGGAGGGGTGCCTTCTGGGAGACTCCCTCCTGTCTGTGCCCCTGCTGCCCCCGCCCCCAAGTGCGCCCAGACAGGAGGTACCCTTTGGAGAGCTGGCTGGAGTTCCAGTCCTTGTGCACCACGATCTTGGAGACCTTGACGGCCAGAGAGCCACGCTCGTCCACGGAGAGGCTGTGGCGGCCCACCACCACGCGGTAGGTCCTGGAGGAGCTGGGAGAAGGGAGGCGAGCGGAGAGGGTCAGCTCCTGGCTGTCTGGTCCTCTCTCTGCGCCCCCCTCCCCCATGGGCAGGGACACCCCAATGCACGGTCTCCAGAAGCCTGGCTTCGGATAACGCTGGGATGGGCCCAAGTATGCCACTAGTTGGCACTTGGGAATTATTCTTCCCTGAGGCAATTGATTAGTTATCGTGTAACGTAATGACTATAATTATATAAACATTATAACTAAATGATACTAATGATAAACTGCAATGTAAAATAAAAGTTATAGTGATGTAAACTCTATGTTACTATGGAGGAAATGAGATGGGCACAGAGAACACAGAGTCATTTGCCCTCAAGGGCATTTTTCAGTTTAATCTCCCAAACCTCTCATTTTCAGATGGGGAAACCGAGGCTCAGAGAGGAGTGCCTGGTCCAGAGTTTGACAGCTAATTAGTGAGAGTCCAGACTTGAAGCCAGGACTCCTGACTCTCAGGCCTCTGTTATTTCCCCTACCACCTCCTAAAGCTTATAATTTAGGTGAGGAGAAGGGACCCCTCCCGGCAAGGAGAGAGTCATACCAACCCAAGGCCAATGCCACTGGGCACCTGCTGGGGCGCAATAAGCAGAGGTCTTAAGGAGGGGAAAAGACAGGTGGACAGTGAATGTCAGGGAACCTGTCTTTCCTGTGGGCCTTTGTAATGGAAACAGTTGGCGTTCATTGAGCACTTACTAAGTGCCAGGCCTTTAACACATCGTTTCATTTAATCCACATGAAATTCTGTTATCTGCATTTTTTTGTAGGTGATGGTTTTGAGGCTTGGAAAAGTCATTCAAATTGCTCAAGGGAACCCAAGTCCAGATCCAGAGGCCACACCCAGTACCCCAGGAGGGCAGGAAATGAGTCCCCCCTTCCCCCCCAAACATTCCTGCTCAGTGTCCTGCATAGGGCACTCAGTCTATGTCACCTATTGATCCATCAGTTGCCCAGCAGACGAAACTAAAGGTCGACGAAAGCTTGTTTCTTGGCCAGGCAAGTGGATATTTGCAAGGCTCCTTTATACAGGGTGGCTCAGGGCACCGGGGCTGACACTGGAGATGAATGCTGGCTGGCGGGGTGAGCTGCTGGGTGTCTGGGAACAGCACTTACCTGATGCAGTGGGCAGCGGTCAGGACCCAGTTTTGGGCCACCAGGGTCCCTCCGCAGGTGTGGCGCCACTGGCCATTGTAGCTGAACTGCAGGGAGACCTGGGGAGAAGCATGGTGCTCTGGTAGCCAAAAGAGCTGGGCCTCCTGCTCATCAGCATCCCATCCCCCACCCCTGAGAGCAGGGCCAGGGCTAGGTGAGCCAGGCACTCATCTCAGGTGTGAAATGTAAGGGACACCAAGAAACTCAGGAATCAGGATCAATAAGATTTTAATGCAACATTAAAAAATAAAAATTAACACAAAATATCCATGTTTCTTCCTTGCCCAGACCCTCCAGTATAAAACCCAGATCTGTACAAAGGCCTACAAAGCTCTACATGACCGCCCTCACCTCATGGGCTCCCACTCCCCTCTGCTCCAGCCACACCGACCTCCAGGGCATGGAAAAGTACACCGAGCCCACTCTACCCCAGGGCCTTTGCACTTGCTATTCCTCCTGTCTGGAATATTCTTCTCCCAGGTATTAGCATAGTTTTCTTCTTCACTTCCTACAGGTTGTGGTCAAGGTTATCCTCTCCAGTCCTAGCTGGTTTAGATCCATGGATAGAGCATCGACCGGCAAACTGGAGGGTCCTGGGTTCAATTCCAGTCAAGGGCACATGTTCAGGTTGTGGGCTTGATCCCCAGTGTGGGGCGTGCAGAAGGCAGCTGATCAGTGATTCTCTCTCATCATTGATGTTTCTATCTCTCTCTCTCCCTCTCCCCTCCTTTCTGAAATCAATAAAAATATATTTTTAAAAAAGTTATCCTCTCCAGGAAACCTCTATGACCACCTGCACACGCATATGTGCACACTCATGTCCCCACACTACATGCGCATACGGACACACATATGTACGGGAAGTTGGATGGGGGGCTCCTTATTGCAGCTGGAGAAGGTGCCCCTTCCTCTACCCTCCAAGGTTGACCAAGGCCACAGAAACGTATTTTATTGGTGAATTTTCTCATCATTGCCAGTGCCATAGACCCCATGGTGGAAGGCACAGGGGTGGTGCGAGGTGGTGGGAGCAGGGAGGGAAGAAGTGGAGTGCGGGCGACTCACCTGCCAGGGCCAGCTGTTGGGCCTCACATCTTCACCGCCAACCACCCTGGGCAGATGGGGCAGGTAAGTGGGGAGCCCACAGCTGAGAGCTGTGCAAAGAGAAAGGGTTGTGAGTCCAGGAAGCAGTGACCCAAGTAATCTCACCTACACTTGCTGCTTCCCCCCAACTCCAAAGAGAAAATCCTGTTCTAGAGGGGTCCCGAGAGGCCATAGAGTCCTGCCCTTTGCTGCCTGTCCTTGGAATGTCACTCCAGCTTTCTTATAACCGGAGGACCGAGCCCAGTGTGGGCAGGGGAGTCCCGTCCCCAATCCCACCAGGGGACGGGGACAGTGCCTCTGGGTGGCAGGGCTTACCTCCAGCCACCAGTGCAGACAGCAGCAGCGCCCTGATCATGGTGTGTCCGTAGGAATCCTGGACCTGGCTGGGGCCCTGGCTTTATGAGCGGCCTTATCGGCCAGAGATAGACTAAGCGTGCACAGGTGGGGATTTTCTCAGAGCCCAGTGGAAAACAGGGCCTGTGTTCAAATATTGTTTTTCCATTTTCTCCCATCTGCCACCCTGGAAATACCTTGGAAAAGGATGCCAAAGGTGGATATTGAAATACGGGTTCAATCTGCTTCCAAGAGATTGTGTTATGGGCTGGGGAAGAAGAAAAAGATGGGTTGTTGGTCCTTGGAGTTGAGTTTTCTTTTTTTTTTAGAAATGAATCTTTTTTTAAAAATATATTTTATTGATTTTTTTACAGAGAGGAAGGGAGAGGGATAGAGAGTTAGAAACATCGATGAGAGAGAAACATCGCTCAGCTGCCTTCTGCACATCCCCCACCGGGGATGTGCCCGCAACCCAGGTACATGCCCTTGACCGGAATTGAACCTGGGACCTTTCAGTCCGCAGGCCGACGCTCTATCCACTGAGCCAAACCGGTTTCGGCGGAGTTGAGTTTTCAAAGACAAAGCTGGCATGCTGAACGAAAAGCATTCTGGGCAGTGGTCCTCCATGGGGCTGGTACTGCCCCCCACCCCCCAGGGGGCATTTGGCAATGTCTGGAAACATTTTTGATTGTCGTGGCTCGGGAGGGGTACTATGGGCATCCGGTGGGTAGAGACTAGATCAGTGATGGCAAACCTATGACATGCGTGTCAGAGGTGAATGCGAACTCATTTTTTTTGGTTGATTTTTCTTTGTTAAATGGCATTTAAATATATAAAATAAATATCAAAAATATAAGTCTTTGTTTTACTATGGTTGCAAATATCAAAAAATTTCTATATGTGACACGGCACCGGAGTTAAGTTAGGGTTTTTCAAAATGCTGACACGCCGAGCTCAAAAGGTTCGCCATCACTGGACTAGATGCTGCCAAACATCCTACCACACACAGGCGTGATCTCCTTGCCAATGTCGATGGTGCCAAGGTTGAGGAATGCTCTTCTAGGCCGTGGCTGCTGTGTGGCCTTAGATGAGTCATGCACACCTCCGGGCCTGGGGCCGGCCCATCTGTGACACAGGCAGAGAAAGATGTGCCCGCTGTTTCGCAACATTGTGGAGAGGATTGGAAAAGCACGGGGGACATGCCTACAGAGGGGGAGCACCAGACAGATCCCCCGACGCCCCGCGAGCGTTTGGACTCTTGTTTGTGGTCTGTAGCAGTCACTGCAACAACAAACTATTTCTGAAGCCTCCTCTTCTATCTTGAAAGTTAGTGTGAATTTGGCACTCGGCTTCGTGAAGCTGTGTTTGTTTTAATATAAAAACACAGTTTGTCCTGTATGAGGTCACTGAGCAAATACCAGTTGGCACATGCCACGAGCTTGCTGTGTGACCTTGGGCCAGTCAGATGGGCTCTCTGGGCTGGGACTGCCCATCTATAAAGCAGAGAGAAGAACATGTGCCCACCATGCTGCTTTGAGGAGTTGAAAGTGACAGAAAACTTCATCAAACAGGCGTAAGCCATCGGGCCACTGATGGGGCCACAAAATAGAAAAGCACGGAGCAGGGCTGGCTCGAGGCCCACGCGGGTCCAGGGCTCCCAGGGTGTCCCCAGGGCTCAGCTGCTCTGAGGGCCCCTTCTCGGCTCCACGGAGTGGCCTGGAGCAGCAGGTTCTCCCGTTCATGGGGACAGGACGGCTATAGGATCTTTGACCCAGGGTTTCCCAACTGCAGCCCTACTGACATCTGGGGTGATGATCCGTTGTTATGTGTGCTCTCCTCTGCATTGTAGGAGGCTTGGCAGCTTCCCTGGCTCCCACCCTCCTCTCCAGCCCCAACTCATGACAACCAGAAATGTCTCCATACAGTGCCAAATTGTTCCCCAGGGAAGCAACATCACCCCTTCTTCCCTTTCTCTCCCTCTTGCTGTTGTACCCTCACACCTCCTCATCCTGCAGCAGGGACTGAGAGCCTTCTTCTAGGGTTCAGAAGTCCCACAACTCTCTCTGATTGGACCTGCCTTAGGTCACATGCCCATCCCTGAGCCAATTGTTGTTGTGGTGGTGGAGATGCAACACAATGATTGGCCAGGCCTCATAAGTCCTACCCCCAAATCTAGTCATGGTGCTCCACCCAGACCATGTGTAGGAGGAGTGGGGAAAGGGCGGCACAGACACAAAAATCCAGGGTTCTAGAGAGGGAATGGGGGCCAGGGAGGAAGAGAGAAAACAGCCACGCAGCCCACTTCCCCCTCGGTGCTCGGTTCCCCATTTGTCTGTTGTTGAACAACAAGCGAGTTTGTCAAGTTCTGAACTGGGCTCGGTCCTGGAGGTCTCAGTGGGGGCAGGGAGACGTAGATGTGAACTTCTCATGGGGTTTATGACTCATTCGTGCAAAAATATTCTTCTGGGAAGCCATGCGGCTCAGTGGTTAGGGGCTGGGTTCACACCCGGTGCTTGCGTGTGCTGACTCTGTGGTTTGGGTCCTTGCTACGCAGAGTGGTGTGGACCTGCAGCATCCGCACAGCTGAGGAGCTGGTGAGAGGTGCAGACTCTCCACCCCAGGCTGCCAGCTCCGCATCTGCAGGTTAGCGAGCTACCCAGGCGGTTCTTCTGCCCGTGGCGAGTTGGGGAGAACTGGGCTAGGGCAAGTTGCATCTATTTCCTCACTTTCCCTACCTATCAAATAGGAACAACAAGCATCCCACCCATCTCTTAGGTTTGTGGGTAAAATTAAACAACAGCGTATACACTTAAAACAGTAGTAAATGTGCAATACAATGTTCACGCTTAAGTCCTGAGACGGTGGGCCTCAGATATGAATAGCACAGAACGCTTCAAACGTTTCCATCAAAGAATCCTAGGAGATCGGGGCTTGGCAGACTTTTCCTGTAAAGGCCCAGAGAGTAAATATTTTAGCTTGTGGGCCATATGGTCTCCGTTGCAAACAGTCAACCTTGCAAAAGCAGCCATCTGGGCATAGCCGGGTTCCAATAAAACTTTATTTACAAAACAGATTTGGTTCGCGGGCTCCGGATCTCAGGTCTAGCACGAAGCAGTCTCCACAGCAGCAAGAAGTCTCCGAAGTCTCAGTCTTCATCTGGAAAACCTCGGCTGAATTTTGTAGCTGACTTCCTAGCATCGCTGGTTCAATGTCAACTCTCTTTTTTCCAACCCAATCTTCACGGAAGATCGATGCTTCAGGTAGATGCTCGTGTTTATTCTCTGTCTTTACATGCCCCCCCTGGCCCACCACCACGAGAAGTTTTGCAGACACAAGAGGGAGTGTGGGGGAACCGGCCCCCAAGGCCTGCTGGGAATGAGGTTCTCTCTCCTAAGAACAAAGGGAGAGGGAAGATGTGCTAATAGGAGTCCAGGTGCGGGGCCAGTAAACGTAATTACTCCAATCACAAGCTGCTGTGACTTCATTGGGAAACGGAGAGGAAGGCAGGTGCCCATTTTACAGATGAGGAAACTGAGGTTCTGAGAGGTTAAGTGACTCGGTCACTGTCGCTGCCTGTCAGTGGCAGATTTCAGCGCTCCAACCCCGTGAGTGCCCAGACTTGACCAGCCAACCCCCAGGCCCTTTGACACAATCAGCAGGGCCACGTAGCTGGCCCCCAGCTGCCCCCACACGCGTGAGCAGTAACTCCTGCCATGGGATGCCACGGAGGCTTTGAGGTTGGCTGTTACCCAGCATTATTCATGGTGCCAGCAGTAGCTGGTTCAGTGGGTGCGAGCCCTTCGTGAACATCTGTGAGCAATAATTCTCCTCTCAGGTTTCTGTCTGTCTGGGCTTGGTGCCAGCTTTGCTCAGGCGTGTCAGCACACCCACAGCCTACCCCCCTCCCCTCCGACAGGGCCAGCGGAGGGCTTCAGTGTAAGGGGCGCCTTAAGATTTGGGGATTAATGGCAGAATAATATGGTTGCTCGCCACACAGGCTCTGCAGTCAGACAACCTGGGTTCAAGACCTGGCACCCATCACTAGCGGTGTGATCTTGGGCAAGTTTCTAAACCTCTCTGAGCCTCAGTTTCCTCCTCTGTAAAAGGGATAATAATCAGGGCTGCCATGATTATTAGGTGAGACAGTGTATGGGATGGTGCCTGGCACACAGATCCCCTGGGGCTCACTATGCGCCAGCCACGGCGACTGCATCAGCCATACACACGATGGCATTCTAGTGGGTTGCCGGCATGGGTCAGTGCCTCAGTGCCCCCTTCCCCTCCCTTCCGACCACCGGTTTGACACAAATCCTTGCCATCACTGCAGCCAGATCCCAGGGAGTCCTTCCTGCCCTGCCCTTCCTCCAGGCTTGACCCCCACCGCGGACTCTAGATTTTGCCAGAAGAGAGGAGAGACGGTGTATTTATTTCCCGTTGCTGCTTCAACAACTTACCATGACTGCAGTGGCTCAAAACACAGACCTGTGTCCTCTCACAGTTCTGGAGGCCAGAGGGCCACAACCAGTGTCATTGGGCGACACCAGGCTGGATCCTTCCGGAGGCCTAGCGGGGAACCCCTGTCCCCGCCTTTCCCAGCTTCTAGCTACAGGCCGCCTGCTTTGCTCGGCTTGTGACCCCTCCCACATCCACGAAGCCATTAGGGAAACATCTTCGCATCTCCCGGACCTGGACTCAGACCCCCTGCTTCCGTTCTTAGCTCTGCTGACTCTAACCCGCCTGCCTCCCTCTTATAAGGGCCTTGTGATTGCATCGGGCCCACCTGGATAGTTGAGGCCACTCCCCATCCCACGATCCTTAAATTAGTCACACCTGCGAAACCCTTTCGCCATCTCAGGTAACCCTCACAGGTTCTGGGACTGGGACGTGGACGTCTTCGGAGGCTGTTGGTCTGTCCACCTCACATAGACACTGACTCTTGGACACAACAGCGGGACCTGTCCCTGAATCTCAGATTTTTGTTCTCGTCGAGGAAACAGAACTGTGGCTTATGTTTCAACATTTATTAGCTAATACGAGCAGGTGCGCTAATCCAACCACATTCCCAAAAGTTATATAGCAGGGGTCCTCAAACTACGGCCCGCGGGCCACATGCAAATACAAATATTGTATTTGTTCCCGTTTTGTTTATTTACTTCAAAATAAGACATGTGCAGTGTGCATAGGAATTTGTCCATAGTTTTTTTTAAACTATAGTCCGGCCCTCCAACGGCCTGAGGGACAGTGAACTGGCCCCCTGTTTAAAAAGTTTGAGGACCCCTGTTATATAGATTTGGGACTGGGGGCTGCTGTTTAACACTGCACAGGTGCCTCTTAAATAAGTCTGGCGTTATTACTGAATTCCTGAGCCCCCTCTCTTCTTTCTATCATCACCTTGGTCAGGGCCACAGTGATGTTAGCCTACTTGCAGCTGGCCTTCCTGTCTCCAAGTCACCCTCCATCCAGCTGTCAGATGAACACTCCAGTGTGTGCATTGGACCACAGCGGTCATCTCTCTATCTAAAACCCTCTACGGCTCCCTATTACCCTGCAAATACAGTCCCAACACCCCCTCCATGGCTCTCTCTTTGCTCATGCTCCCGTCACATCTCCTACCCCTCCCTGCTAGGGTGACCAACCACCCCAGTGTGCCTGGGACGGCCCTGGTTTTAGCGCGGAAAGCCTCATGTCCTAGGAAAGGACTCAGCACCGGGACTGCCGGTCACCCCTCCTGCCCTGTGCCTCGGGCTCTGGCAGCACCAGCTGCCTGGAGCTGTCTCTCTTGCTGAATGAGCCGTCTTTCCTGAGAATGGCCTGGATATTGAGGCAGGAGAGGTCCGCCACGTCCCACCTCCCGGGGCCAACATCCGTGGGAAAGCAGGACAGCCCACGGACCAGCCACAGGGCAGCGCAGCGAGGGCTCGCCAGGAGGAGCTGGGAGTTCAGAGCGGGGAGGGGGCAGGCACCTCCCTTTCTGGATCAGCACATTCTCAGGAGTGCTGTGGTCAGGGGTCAGGGTCCCCACTTGGTCTTTCCCTCACTGGACACTGGGTCCCTCTCTTTCTTGGCCACACTTGCCCCCCAGTGGGCCTCAAGAGGGCTCTCCCTTCCCTGGGCCCCTGTGGCAGGTGCATTACTGGCTCTCTGTTCCTGTGACCTGGCCCAGCTCCTTCCTCTCTCGGGGCCTCAGTTTCCCGGCCTGTCTTATACAGTGAAAGTTTTCCAGCTCTGACTGCTGTGACCATGTGTGGCAACCATTGCTTTCGTCAAACCTGTACCCCTGAGGGCTGGGCTGTGCTCCCCCCTCCGCCTGCACCCTCCCTATGCCAGCCGCGGAGACCCCATCCTCCACCTACAGCTGACCCACCAGGCTCCTCTGGGGGGTGGGGGCAGGATCAGGAAGATGGCGATTTGATCAGGGCCACAGCTGTGAGAAGTTGGGGGCAAGTGTCTGGTGTGTCCCTAACTCATATCCCCTCAGGCACCAGGTGGCTTCCTGGGGTCCCCTCCACTAGCACCTCCAGGACCAGGAGCAATCTCCAAGGCCTGACCAGCCTGGCTGGGGGGCGGGGGCGGCTCTCTTTGCATTCCCAGTGTGGAAAGGGGCCACCCCTACAGGGCCCGGGAACTGCTGTGGAGACGGAGACGCAAATCAAGAGTGCAGGCGCTGGCTCAAGGGCAAACGAGGTTTATTGTGGTTGGGGGGATTTGTGGGGATTTGCGGCCGTGGCTCCCGAGGATGACTCACTGCTGCATTTTCTGCAAGAGCAGAGAAGAGGGTGAGTGTGTGTGCTCCTGCGCCCTCGTCCCCTGCTGCGGGGGGAGTAGGGAGCCCCGGGACTTCACAAGCCAGCCTCGCCTCTGCCCTCGCCTCGCTTCAGGCCGCAGTGCAAATGGGCCTCAGAACACATCTGCCCCGCCCGCCCCCCCACATGAAAGCTGCAGTCCGAGTGACCCTCTGCTTCCCTGTCCTCAAGGTCTATATGGCCGGCCATGCTGCCCCTCCCCTCTGCTGAGCCCGCTCTCCTGGGGCCACGTTTCTCTTTGGGGGGACTGGGGTGGTGCCTGGGATCAGGACCTGAGTATTTGCTGAAGCAAAGGGAGAATGGCAATGACCGTGTCCTCCACCGCACCTGACTTGAGGTTGTGCACAGCACGCACTCAGTACTTCTTGATTGAGTGAGTGAGTGCATGAATGGGTGCATATGGGAACAAGCACTCGAATGAATGAATGGTGGACTCAGCCAAGGAAGGAGTGAATGAATGACTGAGTTGGTAACGAATGGGGGCGTGAGGGCGCGTGCGGGCGAGGGGCTGGCGTCTGCGGGAAGGAGGCTGGGAGGCAGGCACGCACCTGGTTGATCCAGTCGATGTAGGCGGACACGCGGGTGTAGACGGCGGGCTTCTTGTAGGTGTTGCAGCTCAGGCCGGAGCCGAAGCTCACGATGCCCCGCACCTCCCAGGCGCCGTTCTCGGCCTGGCAGTTCAGCGGGCCGCCGGAGTCCCCCTGCACCAGACAGGCGGCATCAGCCCCAGGCCTCCCCCAGGCAGGCTTGGGAAGCCAGGGCGAGTTGGGGTGGGGGGTGTGGGCTCCTGGCAGCCTTGGTACCCCCTCTTTTGGCCTCAGCGTGTCCATGGTGAAGGGGGCAGAGAAGAGGTGGCTTGGGGCTATCTTGGCCTCATTCTAGGAGGCCCTGGGGTGTCAAATGAACTCTTGATGTGCTGTGTGATGTTGGGATGATGGTAACCCTCTCTGTGCCTCAGTTTCCCTAGCTGTTCAGGTCACCATGTCCAGAGAGATGCCCGGAGGGATGAGGATGCTGGGAGCTATGGTGGAGAGCTGGGAACGTGAGGCAGGTGGGAGTGGGGAGAGGGGTCAGTCCCTGATTGTCCTAGGTGCTGCCTGGGTCTGTGTCAGGCCCCCCGAGTCCCCTGTCTCCCTGGACGATGGAGCTGATGGCACGACGGAACATGTATAGAGACTTCCATGAAGTTCCTCTCCACTTGTTAGACTCAGTTGGTCGTCACGGCAACCCCGTGAAGCCCTTACTCTATGTCCATATTCTCACTTGGCCACCTGGCTAGGGACAGGGTGCGGGGCCCGGACACTCACGTTGCAGGCTGAGGTGACGCCGTCACCGCCGGCGCACACCATGGTGTCCTTCACCATGGCGCCCCACCAGTCGCTCTGGGTGCAGGTGGCGTGATCCACCACGGGCTGCAGACCCTGCTGCAGCTCCTCGGCGATGGGGCCATTGGCTGCGGAGAGAACAGTGGTGAGCGTGCACCTGTCCAGGCAGCCCAGGCCTTCAGGGTGAGTGCGGCTGGGACAGGACCCAGGGCGGGTGTGGGACCCACACATAGGTCCTTAGCGGAGAGGAGAGGCTCTGAGGCAAGGTCTCAGGCTGTGTGGTGGGAGGCCCCTCTGAGGAGGGGGAAGGGAGAGTGGGCTGGAGGCAGGACTAACCACAGAAAGCCCCTGGAGGTGACTCTGGGGTTTCACTGTCACTCGCTTCCTTGTAAGATTCTGCCGTAATGTCGCACAATAAACGGTCTTTCTCACCCCGAGATTTTCCAAGTATTAATCTGCATTTTTCTCTAAGTCTTCCATAGTTTCATCTCTTTGCATTTATCCTTTTAATTTGGCTGGAACTTATAGGGCATATGGTACCATAAGATCTAACCCTCCTACCCCCCCCAAAAGGTTGTTGAGCTCATTGAATAGTCACTTATATGGCATTTAGTATGTGCCAAGCCTGGTACAAGCACTTGACCAATTCTAACCATTCAATCCTTGTGGGGCCCCTTCTTACGCAGTAGAGTGTCTGCTACATGGTAGGTGCTTAATGAATAGTAGCTGTTGTTATTACAACGTTAAGAGACTCTGAAGAGGAGAAGTGATGGGCCAAGTGGGTGCTGTGCTTGTTGGGAGAGCCACTTCCTCCAGGGAGGCTCCTGTGGTTTGCCAGGGGCGGGACTCACTCCAGAGGCGGCCCCAGCCGGTGACGTAGCAGGGATAGTCCCGAGACAGCATGGCGCCCTCAGTTGGCAGGCACGCCACCTGGATGGTGTCACTCAGCTCCACGGGTTCCGCCAGCTTGATGAGGGCGATGTCATTGCTGGAATGCAGAGCGGAGGACTGACTGAGCAGGAGGTTTTGGCTCCCCCGCCCAGGCTAAGAGGCCCAGCTGTGAGCTGAGAGTCAGGCCCAGCGTGACTGGGGTCCTCCCGGAACATCCTGACTGCCAGCTGCTTACTGGCTGACAGAGATGTCAGAGGACAGATGATCTGCCTTCTAACACGGCCATTGCCCGCCCCTGTAGATGGAGATGACGCCTTTGGGACCAGCAGGTTAAGTGCCCACCAGCAATTAAGCAAAGGGAAGTAGGGAATTACAATGATAGAAGAGGGACCCTTGTGGATGCAATTTTTTAAACGTGTTCATGTCACCAGGATGAGAGCTGGCAACCTTAGCAGACCTGGGTTGATGTCTAGTTCTGACAGGTACGGGCTGTGTGATCTGGGACATACTCCTTAACCTCTCTGAGCTCCTTGTGCAGGGCTGTTGTGAGGATTAAGTAAGAGATGGCACATAAAGTGCTTATTGCAAGGCGTCGGCACTCAGTTAAGGCGAGTGCTAGCTCAGCCCTGGCTGAGGGGCTTCAGGCAAGACCTATGGGGGGCTTGGGGTGATTCCCTGCGTACCTCTGGGGCACCCTGGCCCGTGACGGAGACGGGAAGGGTGTCCGTCTCCACTTAGTATTTTGCTTAAAGGAGTCATCTGCTGGCCGCGCAGGGTAAGGATGGGGCCCAGGGACAGGGTGGGGGCAGGCTCTGCAGCTCTGTCTTGGGATCCCCTCCTCCTTCTGCGCTGCCCCCCCGGGGGCGTGAGGTGTCAGGGGGGCACTCACCGCACCAGGAAGGAGTTCCACTTCTCATGGACGAAGATGGTGTCCACATCCACGAACAGGGAGCCCGGCTCGTCGTCCACCGCCAGGTTGTTCTTCCCCAGGCCCACACGGTAGGTCTTGGATTTGCTAAACAGAGGAAGGGGACTGGGTCAGGGTGGCCTCCCGTCCCCGCTAGCTGGTGGGGTAGAGAGGGAACTCCCTCCAGCCGGTTTGGCTCAGTGGATAGAGCGTCGGCCCTCAGACTGAAGGGTCCTGGGTTTGATCAAAAGGGCATGCGCCTCGGTTGCAGGCTTGATCCCCAGCCCTGGTCGGGCTTGTGTGGGAGGCAACCAATAAAGGTGTCTCTCTCACATCGACGTTTCTCTCTGTCTCTCCCCTCCCTTACGCACTCTAAAATCAGTGGAAAAATACACTCAGGTGGGGAGTAACAAAAAAACGTAAATAAAAACAAAATAAAACTAAAACAAATAAAAAAAGGAGAGGGAACTCGGAGCTTCGGTGACTCAGCTCTGTGGCCACATGGCAATCATTTGGGGGGAGGGAGTGTCCATCCCCGTTGACCCTTCCCCGGGGGCAGAGAAGGGCCCCGGTCAAGTCCACTCTGGCTCCTAGGTGCGTAGCCCTGGGCCTCAGTTTTCTCATCTGTAAAGTGGAGATAACAGTGGAACTCCCTTGCAGGTCTGCTGTGAGGATCGGTTGCTTCTTGCCTGCATCATCTCACCTGCGTTTCTCTCTGACTCCCCTCCTTCCCAACCCCTCCCTGCCCCCCGGCTACTGCTTCTGCAACCCCAGCTTCCTCATCATTCCTCAAACATACTAAGTTCCCTCCTCCAGGCCTTTGCACTGGCTGTTCCCTCCACCTGTATCACCCTTCCCTCCTCCTCCTCTTCCTCCTCCTCCTCCCAGACCATGAGTCCTCGCCTCACTTCCTTCAGGTCTTTGCCCGCATGTCCCCTTTGCAGAAAGAGCTTCCTGGCCGCCTCCTTTAAAATAGAACCCCTTATACTTTTATTCTCTTCCAGCCTTTTCTCTTCACTGACATTGGATATGTTACATATTCGATTGTTTAATGGTCTGTTGCTCTGTCTTCTGCTGGACTATAAGCTCGGTGGGAGCACAGACTTCATCCTGACTGCTGTGTGCCCTGGCACATAGTAGGTGCGCAATAAATACTGCTGGATGGAGAAATGAAAAGGCGGTTACTGGAGATAAGCAGCTTATTTAGCGCAGTGCCTGAGTGAGTAATAGGTGCTCAATAAATGCAGCTCCTCAGGCCCCCACCCCTGGCTCTGGGCGTCATCCCCGCTCACCTGATGCAGTGGGCAGCCGTGAGGACGAAGTTGCTGGCGATCAAGGTGCCACCGCACGTGTGCCTCCATGTGTTGTCCTTCAGGTACTGGAGGGAGATCTGGAGGAGGGGCCACGTGTCAGTTCCCAGGGACCCCCATCCCATGCCCATCTCCTCCCACCTCCCACCTCTCACCTCCCACCCCTGCAACAGTACTTACCTGCCAGGGCCAGCTGTGGGGCACGGCATTGTCTCCTCCCACCACCCGGGTTGCTAGGTTGGGCTGGAAGGTGGGGACCCCGCAGCTGGAGGCTGGGGGAGACAGGAGAGGAAGGACACAGGTGAGGGGCTAGCATTCCCGCTGGGGAAGGGGCAGGTGGAACTTTGGGGCTGGGCAGACAGGGATTCAGATTTTACTGGATGACTCTGGGGGAGCCATGTAGTTCTCGGGGCCTCAGCTTCCCTTTCTGTGAAATGGGAAGAATAGCACCACCTGGTGTGCTTGTCCTGGGAACAAATTAGACAATGCCTGCAAAGGGTTCAGTGAAAGGCCTGCACAGAGGGACTAAAAGGGGGCTGGCATGCGTGCGAGTGCCCGGGACCACCAGGGTCCTTCATCCTTACCCTGCTGTTGGTTTTAGGCTACAGCAGTGGTCGGCAAACTCATTAGTCAACAGAGCCAAATATCAACAGTACAATGATTGAAATTTCTTTTGAGAGCCAAATTTTTTAAACTTAAACTATATAGGTAGGTACATTGTTATTAACTTGATTAGGGTACTCCTAAGGCTTAGGAAGAGCCACACTCAAGGGTCCAAAGAGCCGCATGTGGCTCGTGAGCCGCATTTTGCCGACCACGGGGGCTACAGGGTGCGTGTGTGTGAGCATTGAGTCCATACAGGGTGTGCGTGTGTGTGTGTGTGTGTGTGTGTGTGTGTGTGAGAGCATTGAGTCCATACAGGGTGTGCGTGTGTGTGTGTGCGTGTGTGAGAGCATTGAGTCCATACAGGCCCAGACTGTCGTAGCTGGGAGCTGTGTGGAGTGGCCAAGAGCCTGCGCTCCACAGGGAGACAGACCCAGACTCAAATCCTGCTCTACCACCGAGCAGCCACGTGATCTGGGGCGAGATGTGGAGCCTCACTGAGCCTCAGTCTCATCTGCAAAGTGGACGTACGAACAGACCCTGCCTCCCAGGGTCAAGTTAGCTCCCGCACGTGAAGGGCTCAGCGTAGGCCTGTGAACATGCAGTAAACACGCAGTAATCGGGAGCTGCTGTTATTATTACTGCCGTGGTTGTTAGCTGGAAGGACTCTTTTACAAATAATTTTTTAAAGATTTTTTAAAAATTGATTTTGAGAGAGAGAGAGAGAGAGAAACATTGATGTGAGAGCAGAGAGCAAAACATTGATCAGCTTTGTCCTGCATGACCCTCACCGGGGATTGAGCCCGCAGCCCCGGCATGTGCTCTGACCGGGAAGAGAACCAGCAGCTTTTAGGTGCAGGGGAGCCACACCAGCCAGGGCAGGACTCTTCATCAAGTGCTGTCATTTGCCAAAAGAGCCCGTGAGATTTAAAGAGGTGAGTGGCTTGTCTAGGTCCTGCTGAGAGTGAGGGACATACAAGCCACGTTTGCTGATTACTAATTGGGCAGAAGGCCACCAACACGGGGAAGGAAAGAATCCCCAAGGGAGAGATGCCCCCGCTGGCAAAGGCAAGCCCCGGTGGTCGCTGGAGAGACCAGGGCGAGCGCGGGCCTGGGGCTCTCCACATCTCAGCTCTATCCTCGCCCTGGGAGGTCAGATCATCAGCTCTGTTTTGCAGATATGGAAGCCAAGTTGCCAAGCGGGCAGTGGCTCATCTGACACACAGCAGCCAGCAGTATCTGAACTCTCATAGGACCCCAAAGCTCCCTTCCTGGACCCCGACCCCCCACCTGAGAGCAGAGGGCCTCCTGTTCCCGTCCTTGTTCCTGGGAGGCCTGCCCGAGCTCACAGCCCGTGGGCTGCAGCTGGTCCCGACCCACAGCTTACCGTAGGCCAGGAGCGCGGCGAGGACGGTGAAGCCCAGCATGTTTGCGTGCTCAGGAGTGAGTGGCCGGTCCAGGCGGGAAGGGCACATTTATAAGCAGCAGTGGGTGAGCCCACCCGTCCAGGCTGAGCCACCTCTTGGAAGGAAACCTGCTCCTACAAGGCCCTTTCCCTGACCTTGGCTGGTTACTGTTTAATTTGGGCAGGAGATAGGGCTGGCTCGAGGCATGATTTCCCCAAGTAACGGGAAAGAGCAAATCCTGAGGTGGGCAGGTTTGGGGGGCCCCAACCACTCTGCTGGGAGTGTGTTCTCTCTCCCTAACTCACTCTTTTAGCTGTTATTTACTGAGCACCTACTAGGTGCCAGGCATCGTGCTCAATGCTTCTCGCACGCACTGAATTCTCCCGACAACACCACATAGACACTCTAACCCGCTCATTAAAGTTGAGGCAGCTGAGACTTGAGGGCCTGGGGCCATCCAGGGCCTCACAGCTGGGCAACAACAGAACCGGTCCCTGGCTTCACACTGCTGACACCCCATCCCTTCTGTCTTCACAGCTTCCTCTCGTTTTCTTTCTTCTCTTCCTGTTGTTTTCTCTTTTTCTTCCCCCCCCCCTCATTCAACTAGTATTGTCTGGGCTTAGGGCATCCCTGCTCTCCAGCCCTCCTCCCGGGCTGCGAACAGAGGCTGAGGCGTGGGCGTCCCCTGGCCAAATTCGGACCCGGAGCCAGCTCGGTTGTCTCCCTGCAAGGCCCTCAGTCTCCCCATCTCTAAAATGGGCAACTAGAACCAGACACACTCTTAGGTTCCTATCAGTCCTAAGCTTCCATGACTGGAACGTCAAGGTTGAGTGGCAGATCTGGGTCTATGGCCCTTGGTGTGGGTATCACTATGGTGTGCCCAGCGGTTCCATCCGGAGCCCCAGCAGTTTGGGGTTAGTCTGTCCCTTAGAGCATCTGGTTTAATCCATTTTTCCTAAGGCACGGCCTCAGCCTGGGGGCTTAGCTTCTGCTCTTGTATGCCCACACGGTGAGGCACTGATATACCATGCACATAGGGGCCATTCATTCATTCATTCATTCATCCCCCATTCGCAGAGCACCTCCTATGTGGAGGCCCTGTGCTAGGGCTGGGACCTCAGGGATACTAAGACCAGTTCAGCATCACTGGAGCCCCCTGCTGGGCAGGGTGGTAAGTGTTCCTTGGGGTGTCCCTGAACCAGAAGTTAGTTCTGGGTGGGAGCTTGATGGGGTGCGGGTTGGAAAGGACTCCTTCTCTACAGATTCCAAAACGCCCTTGAGGACTTGAGAGTGGGAGGCTGCTGCCCCGTGCCAGGCCCCATCCCGCTGAGCCTTGTTTTCCAGGGTGGAGCGGGGCCTCGGAGGATCTGGGGCCTCAATGACCCGCAGCCACTCAGGGTCAGGCTGCGATGGAAAAATACCCAGCATGACTCGGGGGAGGCTGGGCTCCGAAGAGGGGACCTGAGGAGAAGCAGGCCAAGGTCAGGGAGGCAGCGGTGAGTCTGAAAAACAGCAGGTGCCACTGATTGGGGCCCTTATCTCCTTGCTGCTGGGACAGGGCATGCCCGTGACAGCTGTTACATCCCAGGTGAGGTCCCTAAGGGGCGGGCCTTGGGGCTGGCAGGGTTTCTCCTTAAAACAGGATGGCCCCAGCCGGTTGGGCTCAGTGGATAGAGTGTCGGCCTGCAGACTGAAGGGTCCCGGGTTCGATTCTAGTCAAGGGCATGTACCTTGGTTGCAGGGTTCTCCCCGGCCTGGGCCCTGGTCAGGGCTCATGCAGGAGGCAACCAATCCATGTGTTTCTCTCACATCGATATTTCTCTCTGTCTTTCCCTTTCTCTTCCACTCTCCCTAAGAATCAATGGAAAAGTATCCTCGGGTAAGGATTTAAAAAAACCAACAACTCCCCCTCCCGACAAACCCAGGATGGAATATTGGGAGTTCAGAGATGGTTTGGGGGCTGAGGGGTTTGTGGCCAGGACTCGGGGGGGGGGGGGGCGGGGAGGAGAAGGCTTACTGAGAAATGGGACCGGGGGAGGGTTTTAAGGAGCTGTCTCCTTTCTCACTCTTTTAAAAATATACATATTTTTATTGATTTCGGAGAGGGAGGAGAGATAGAAACATCAATGATGAGAGAGAATCATCGATTGGCTACTTCCTACTAGGGATCGAGCCGGGAACCCAGGCATGTGCCCTTGATCGGAATCGAACCTGGGAACCTTCAGTCCCCAGGCCGATGCTCTATCCACTGAGCACAACCGGCTAGGGCTCCCTTCTCACCCTTGATCCCCAAATCACTTCGGGCCTCTTCACTCCTCAGCCTGTGCCCTCTGCCCAGGCTGGGAGTCAGGGGGGTCTTGTGCAGGGCCACCTCCCAATGAGACCTATTGGGGGAGGGCCCTGGCATGGGACCGCCCAGGCTCAGGGCATCCTGGCTTCTGTAGTACCACCCATGTCCACCCGGGGGCAGTAATGCCCAGCCTAAACCCAAAGCCCAGGGACCCTAGGTTGGGCCTGGGAGGGGGGTGCTCTACCTGGAAACCAGAGGGCTGGGAAGGCCTTGGGACCCTAGCCCACCCTTGCATCGCACAGATGGGGAGGCTGAGACCCAGTGTGTCGGTGATCTGCCCAGTCTACCCCCGCCTGTGTGCGAGGTTGGGGAGGTTTGGGGTATCTGTGTGTGTGGGGGGGGGGGGAAGGGGGCTTGAGAGTACATCAATTTATAATCTCGATGGCTTTGATGCTACTTCCAGCCACAGTGATGTGCACCACGGCCCCATGGACATGTATGCCCCCCCGAACTGGCTGGGGGCACCGGCTGGGGGCTCCGTTGCCCTGGCCTGCACTCTTCTTGCCTGTGTGCCTCTGGGACACCTTCTGGGTCTCCCTGTTCTTGTCTGGGAAAGAAACAGCATTCCCGCCATGGGCTGGCTGTGAGGATTACACGAGTTAATCTACATCAACTCATGTGACAGCAGGTGGCCATCAAACTCCACCCCTCCCACTAGGCAGGGCCCCTTATCCCTGGCTTCTGACGTGACACAGGAGCCCCCTGGCACCCAGGTGACCTCAGCCGCTCCCCCTTCCCACCCGCTCCCTCCCCACCAACCGACAAGAACCACAAGCACATAAGAATATAGAATTTTTATCTTATTTTAGTTAAAAAAAAATAATTGTACCACCGAATGAAGAAGTAGCTCTTTGGGGGGGTGGGGAGAAGTGAGAAGGGAGACAAAAAAAAGCAATAAGCCAAAGAAAAAGAACTTCTTATATTCATCTGTGTAAACAGATCCACTAAGGCAAACGCAATCCGGGGCCAGGGCTGCCGCAGGGGCCAGCGCCCCCTAGTGTCTGTAGATTCTAAGGCCAAAAAAATAAAACCTCTGCATGTCCGACAGGAGCTTCTTAGACTCTTGGGGGGCATTTTTACTAAAATAAAGTTATCGAGCCCGAACAGCAGGGACACACACCGAAAGTTGCATAAACTGTGGCCTTGGTGGCCATTCACTGGTTGGGACTGGGTGACGGGCACAGCTTCACGACACAGCAAGAGACACACACAGACACGCACACACGTGAGCAAGCACATGGGGGCTGCGTGGGACCGGGCCGGGGGCACAGGGAGGCTGGGGTCCCCATGCTTCCTCGGGGTGGGGGTGACAGGATAGTCCCGTCGCTGGTGACAAGGCTGTGAACGTCACTCTGGGGAAGGAGGGTGTGAAAGGCCCAGGGAGGTCCCCTGCTCCCCACTGCCTGGTCCGGGCAAACCTCTTAAAGCACTTCTTGGGCGCCTCCTGGAGAGTGGAGACGTCACTGTTTTTCCTTCCTATGAGGGGCCCCCCTGCTCTCTCCAGAGCCCCCTGGGACCCTCCGGTGGACCCCGGGGGACTAGGGTGGTGTTCTGCCCCCAGGGCCTTCCCTGCCATGGCTGTGAGAGTGAGGTAGATTGACACAGCTGTGCCCTCACCCTGCCTGGCTGGGCCCGAGCACTGGGGTTGCGTGGGGTGCCAGGGCCTGGGTCCCATCACAAAAATAGAAGCCTTTCCCCTGCCTCCCCCCGCCCCCCCGCCCCCCCCATGGCTATGCCAGCAGGGAGGAGGCGGGGCTGGAGGAACAGGTGCAGGGAGGTCCCCCTCTACGAGCCAGCCAAAATTCTTGCCATCTGTCGCTCCCCCAGTCTAGGAGGGGGCGGTGCAGCCTGCCGGTGGAGGGCAGGTGGCCTCTGGGCAGGAGAGGAGGTGACAGGGAGAGGCGTGTGTGGCGGGCAGGCTCATGGGCAGAGAGCAGCGCTGGAGCAGGCAGGGGACAGCCAGGGGTGCGAGAGGGGCAGGACGCAGGGAGGGCTGGGCCAGGCAGGGAGCCAGCGCTGGGGGTGGCAGAGGGCGGGAGAGGCCGGCCACCCCTGCAAGACCCTCGCCGGGCTGTGTTCACAGACGTTTGTAGGTTTCAGTATGGTCCCTTCAGGCACGGGGAGGATCCCAGCTCAGCCTCCACTTTGCCCCCCCCTTGACCTCCCCCGCCAGCCAGACTGGGCTCTGGGCCAGGGCCCGGCGGTCGGGCCCAGCCCCGGCTACTTGAAGGTGGACTGCAGCTCCTTGAAGGCCGCCTTCCGCTGCTTCATCTCCTCCGCCTGCTTCTTCCTCTCCTCCTGCTCCGCCTTGATCTCCTCCTCGAAGCGGCTGGACACGTTGATGGCCTGGACCTGGGTGGTGGGAGGAGGAGGCGGCTCAGGGCTGGAGGGGTCCCCGCGCCTCCACGTGGGCTTTCTCTCGGGTCCGCCCAGCGATGCCCACACAGCTCCCCCTCTCACTGCCTCCAACCCGGGGCTGGGCTCTACATTCACTTCTGGAGCCTCAGTTTCTCCAGTTAGAGATGATGCTCGATAACTCTGACCTCGTGGGTTCGTTGAAAGAGATAACACAGGCCCTGTACGTGGGAGCTTCTGATGCTGCATCCTTAACCTGTTTCCTGTCCCGGGGAGACAGCTGCACAGGGCCCCCCCAATGGACCTGAACACCCCCTCAACCCCAGAAGGAGGCAGAAGGCGACCTCTGAAGGAATGTTCTTGGCTAACATGGGAAGAGGGAGCAACAAGGGAAGGTGGTGTCCCAGCCCAAGGAGGGCAGGATCCAGGAACCACTGTCCCCTCCATCTGAGCGTGCACGGAAAGGGTGCTGTGCATGGAAGTGGCCTCTGGGGGGCGCCATACTTCCTCCAGGCGGGGGCTGGCGGGGCCAGTGTCTCCCAGAGGCCCCAGGAGCCAGTGTGTTTCTGGGCCTACCCTTTAAGGCCCAGTCCTGAGTTAGTGGCCAGGGGCCACTGTCCCCTCTTCAAGAATACACACCCCTCACCCACCCGGGGGGGGCGGGGGAGCGGGAAAGGATCACAGCCTGGGCGTCAGCTCCCCATCTTCCGTCTGCAGTCCCTCAGGGCGGGAAGGATTGCTGACTCTCGAGCTAACCCAGGGCCTATCATACCCCGGCCACCCCCGTCCCTGAGCCGGGGGTCAGGGCAGCACCCTGGGCTCTGTACTTCCGTCCATTCCTCACCTTGGCCTCAAAGAAGCTCTTGGCCCCCTTGACGCCCTCGGTGGAGACGTCGATCTCGGAGAGGCGGGCCAGCACGTGCAGCCCGCTGTCCTCCTGCAGCTCCCCAGCCGCCGCCTTGCGGAAAATCAGGAGGAACTGCCCAGGGAGAAAAGCAGGGGGTGTCAGGGCGAGAGAGAGAGAGAGAGAGAGAGAGAGAGAGAGAGAGAGGAGAGCCACCCAGCCCCGCCCAGCCTCCCTGGGAGGTGTGCTCCCGGGACTGGGAGCCGGAGGTCTGGGTTCTTCCTTTCCTCTCTGGGCCTCGGTCTGCCCATCTGTACAATGGGAGACTAGGGGACCCAGCTCCTGCCCTCCCAGGATGCAGGGCTATGGCAGGCCTGCTTGTCCACACTCAGCTGCTATCAAGAGTCTTGATGACTCGGTGGGGGTTACCTCTTAACGTAGTCTCCAACGTTCCCCAGACTAACTCACTCTACATCCTCTTTGCTGAGTCCTAACAGGATATGATGGTGTCCACTTTACAGAATGAGAAAGGTTCAGGGCAGGAAGAAACCTGCCCCAAATCTCAGCCCCAGAAATGGACGAAGGATCTGAATACATGTCCTGAGTCCAAACCCTTATCCTGTACTGCCTGCCCCTTTCTCTTGCCCCGCCTCCTCTCTGCTTCCTGCTAGTCCTCCAAGGCCTGGCCCTTGCTCTTTGGAGGCCCCCTCCCCCTCGCCCCCTCCCCCTCGCCCCCTCCCCTGCTGGCATTTAACCCTATGCTGCCTGGGGGCCACTGCCACTGCCACTGGTGGGGGCCTGTTTCCCCCTCCCAGGAAGGCCTGCCATGGGCCCTCTCTCAGAGCGAGATCCGGAGTGCAAGGTGCCCCAGTCCTCAGCTCCTCTCGGCCCCGCAGCACCTGTCGCTCCCTCCGCCTGCCCCCGTCTCCTCCTGAGTCACAGCATCATGAAATTTCACGCTGGCTTCTCCCACTCTACACTCTAGGACCCGTGGGGCACAGGGCCTTCGCTGCACCCCCAGCGCCCACTCAGGGTCGGGTATACAGAAGTCACTCTGTAAGTGCTCACGACATGAAGAAATGGATGTCCCTCCTCCCTTAAGACAAACCCCGTGTTCAAGGACAATGCCACTCCACGGCAAAGGGGGGGGGGGGGGTCTCACCTCCCGGAAGCTGAGCTTGCTGTCAAAGTCCTCGTCCACCTCCTTGATCATGTTTTTCAGGCCCAGATGGGTCTGGGGGGCTCCAAGTTTCTCCATCATGAGCTTTAGCTCCATCAGGTCGATGAAGCCGTCCCGGCCGGCATCGTACCTGTGAGCACAAGGAGACAGGCCTATGGACACCCTGACATGGCATACTTGACCAGGCAGAGCGGCCACAAGCCAGAGTGCCAGGGCTCAGAGGGCACCACCCACCAACATGTCATCGCATCACAGCTGAAGGGGACCTCAGCCCAGGCGGAGTCCTGATCTATGACCCAACTAGTGCTTGGTTACCTCTGATGATGGGGAACTCACTACATGGCCTGGTGGCCTCCTGCATGTTAAACAGTACTGTTTGGGGCAAGCCTGCGGTACAAGGAAGCTGAAACCATAGTCTCTCTGTGCTGAATGAGATAGGAACAAGCAGGGAGAAGAAGTTCACAATACCACGGGGGTATGGATTGGTGGGGGTGGGCTCTCCTGTTAGCATTCACTAACCATTTCCAGGGTTACCTGAGGGGCATCTTGCCCCATCTCTCTCCTCCTCCATGCCCCCTCCCAGGAGGGAGGCAGAAGGTGCCACGTGTCACAGGGCAGGCCCAGTGGTCACAGGAGGGAGGGCCACTAGTCGTTTTCCCAGGGGGCGGCTGGGTGTGCCCAGGGAAGGAGCTGTGCAGGGCGCCTGCAGCGAGCCGTGGGGTATGGCTGGTGGCTGGAGAGGTCTGGAGCCGGGATTAGGTGACGACAGAGTCTCTGCTCTACACGGTTCAGGTCTCTTTCTACCACCCAGGGCCTGGCACAGACAGGATGGGGTAGGGAGTGGAGTCTCAGTGTCCCTCTCAACTGGCCTCCTGTGTCAGAGCCTGACCAGGGTGGGAGCTGGCCTCCAGCCCTGTCCCCTGGCCCCCGGCGGGGGAGGCGCTGCCCTGGAGCGCACAGCTCGGCAGAGGTGGGTGTTGTTCGCACAGACCCGCCGGGCCCTCTATCAGGCTAAGCAGACCCCGGCCTGCCTGTCTCCTGCTGGGCTGGGAGTGGTCGCAGGGCTGGGAGAATGGGCCTTCTGAGCCTAAAGAAACCTTGTGCAGTCCCCGAGGCCTCAAGCTGGCTGGGTGACAGAGGGGCTGGGTTCCAGAAACCTGTGCTGAAGACTGGACATTCCTACCTAAACACCCATCTCAATCCTCTGCCCTCCTCGGGGCTCCCCAGCCCCCTTCCCTTCTCTGGTTACACATGAACGTCACACAACTTTGGACATCTAACAGCAACTACTCTTTGAAATCTGTCCTTGTGCCAGGAACTTGACATACTTTATTTTACTTAATTCTCAAAATAACCTTATTTTTGCCCAGCCGTCGTGGCTCAGTGGTTGAGCATCCACCTCTGAACCAGGAGGTCACGGTTCGATTCCCAGTCAGGGCACATGCCCAGTTGCGGGCTCAATAACCTGGGGGCGTGCATGAGGCAGCCGATCAATAATTCTCTCTCATCACTGATGTTTCTGCTTCTCTCTCCCTCTCCTTTCCTCTCTGAAATCAATAAAAAAATATTTAAAAAACAAGTATTTTATAACGGAGGCTCAGAGAGGTTCAGTGTCCTGCCCAAGGTCACACAGCAGTAAAAAAGAGAGCTGGGCTATCCCTTCCCCCCACAACGTGTCTGGCTCATAAACCTGCACATTTGCTCTGGGCCCAGCCCCGCTCCACATGTCCTGGGGCTGCCAGCAGAACAGAGACGCCTGCCTGGAGCCTGGAGCGCTGAGCGGAGCATTTGTGCAAGGGGTATAAATAGTTCCCGAGCGAGTGAGTCAGTGGTTGGAAATGGTGCGGCACATGGAACACAGGATCCTCAGGCCTTCTTCCCCACCACGCGAGCGGGTGGAATGGGGATAGACGGGCCAGCGGTCCCTAGGGTAGTGGCCATAGCTGGGCTGGAAGCAGATGCGAGTGTGTAGAGGGTTGTGGGAGTCTGGAGGGTTGGACAGGCCCATGATCCCATGGTCCAGGCTCTACTTAGAGCTGGAGGAACCTTTTTTTGGGGGGGGGGGGCAAGGCAGCAGCCCCTCCTTCCATCTTTGGAGGCTGTTTGCCAGTTGGGAATGGGCTGGGTGGCCACTGTGTGACCCTTAGTGACAGGTTGGAAACAGCCTGGTGAGGACTTTCCTAGGGACTCCCCTCCTAGGAAAACAAGGCTCCTACTGTTTCCTGAACTTGGGCTCCCATGAAGGTCAGGGACATGTCAGGACCAGTGCAGGCTGCCTGGGTTCCAGTAGCCGGTGCCATGTAAGCCTCAGGCCAAGGCTGAGACCCCCCTGCCATCCTGGCGACTCTCACAGGGTCACTGTGTGGGCTGGGTTCATGCACGCCAGCACTCAGCACCTGCTTATAGAGCTGGCTCCAGAAATGGCAGCCGCCACCCCTGTAACAAGATGTAGTTGCCGTTAGCAAGCTCCTACTATGTAGCAGGCACGTTCTCTTTACACCCTCTGCGCTCAGCCATCCTGGGAGGTCAGCAGTACGTCCCCATGGGATGAGGGGGGAACCAGGGCTGTAGAGGCGAAGGCACTGGCCCGGTAACCAGCAGGCCGGGGATTTGAACCCCCTCCCTCCGATTCCCACACTCCACTCTCCGCCGCCCCACCCTCTCCTGAGCCCCGCTGTATTTACTGCTCAAGCGGCCGGGTTTCTCCCGCAGCCAGTGGTGGCTCAGTTTCAGAGGAAGTGCAGATAAAGTGTCCAAACTTGGACGGAAACTTGGGCTCTGGATTTCTTGGTCTCTGGCAGCTCCCGGGCCTGGCTGCGCTGCAGCCGAAACCACAGCTTGAACCGCCGCCTGCATCAATCAAAGGTCGATCAATTACTGAGCCTGGGCCCCATCCTGGGCAGGCTCCAGCCCCCAGGGGGGCAATGCAGGGACTGGCCAAAGTGCCAGTGGATTGATAGCCAAGGGGGCGGGGGTGATGGAGGTCAGGGAGAGGCCAGGTGCTGGGGTGGGAGCCGGGCCCCCAGAGGTGACACTGGAGAAGGCTGTTCCCATGAGATCCCCCCGGGGAGGGGGACCCGCATGTGCCCTGGGCTCTGCCAGGTACCAGGGTTAACCTGAAGATGACCTTGAAGGTTTGCGCTCACATCAACTCTGCTGAGACTGACCTGGGTCCGAACCTCTGACCTGCCACCTGCTGGCTGGGTGACCCTGGTCAAATCACCTGTCTCTGAAATCCTCCATTTTCCCATCCTGGGTATCAGCGGACCCATCTCAGGATCGAGGAAAGGGTTAAAAGAGATCCTAGCACAGATCCTAGCCAATGGTAAGCACTTAGTTAATACAAATAATTTTAAAAAATAAGTCTATTATTGTTAATGTCTACCTTTAGGATCAAAGATTAAATGAGATTATAGATATAAAACGCCTCATACACAGTAAGTGCTTAAAAGCTGCTAATTTCATTATAACAACAGTGGCCATTGAGAACCTTTTGAGAGCCAGACACTATGTTAAGAACTTTGCACATATTGGTAACAATAACGTTAATGATAATAAGAAATACAACGGCTTCTCCCCTGGTACCAGGCCTGACGGTGCATGCTGGGCGGACATGCCTGTTGTAGGCTGGCCGGGAGGCAGGGGGTGGACAAGGGGTCCCCGAGATCCCTCCAGCATCTCCCCCTCCTCTGAAGGTCCACCACATCCCCCACTAGGTCTGATTCAAAGACCCAGCCCCTGGGGGAGGGGGAAAGACAGCAGGACACAGTCCTTCACTCTCGTGCTGGGCAGAGGGAGAGAGGAGCCCCGGCCCTAGATTACTCTCCTGTCCCTCCTCTGACAGGGAGGGAAGAGACTAAGGCAGAGACTGTCATTGCGCCACAGCAGGTAGGTGACTGGCCACGCAGGAGAGAATGATGCTCTAGGATGGAGGGAGACAGGCATCTCCCTGGCTGGGGAGGGCCTCTCATTCATCCATCAGCCCTCTCCCTGAGCTGGAACAGAGGCTGCAGGTGGCTCAGAGGATCCAGGGAAAGAGTTGGCACAGGAGAGCCATCTGAATAGCCTGGTCTACCCCCTTCATGTTCTGTGGGGACACTGGGGCCCAGAGCGGGCAGCAACCAGCCCAGGGTCACACGGTTGGCAGCTCGCAAGATTCCAAAATCTGTCCTACCTGCCTACCTGCCTCCCTCTTCTTCCTGGTCCCATGGAGGGTCCCGAATTCTCAAGTTTGCAGGGTGAGGGGAGGCTGGGCTGAGAGCCCGGAGTGGGGCCTGCTTGGGAGGCCCAATTCCGTCAGCAAGACTGGCAACAAAGCTCCCGGGCTGGGAGCTCAGCACTTTTCTCCAGCACTGGAGGGAGGTGGCTGCACTGGCACCGTGCCCACATTCCTCCCCGCCTCCCCCTGAATAGTTCTCAACAGGGAGGGCTCGGCAGCTGCCGCCCGGGATGCTGGTGACAAAATCCCCTCCCATCCGTCCTTGAAAGTGGCACAGCCAGCCACCACCCAGGCGGACTTTGTCCTTTGGGAAGAGCAGGTCCCACCAGCCGGCTGCTCCTCCACCCTCCCTCCCCGGTTCTGATAACCAGGAGTCATGGGGGTGGGCAGTGGCTGGCTTCCCTACAGCGGACAGTGTTGTCCCCATTTCATAAGAATATTATTAGTGTCTACTCTTTACTGAGCACTTACTATGTGCCAGGCACTGTGCAAGTGTTCTGAATCAGATCTTCACAGGAACGCTGTGAAGCAGGCATAAATATCCCCATAATACAGATGAAGAGACTGAGGCTCAGGGAGCAAGTGACTTGGCTGAAGCCACAGTTCACAGGAACATAGCTGGGGTCCGAACCCAGGCCTATTGGAAAACACGCACTTTTAACTACTGTGCTACATTCTGATGCCTACAAGACCCTGTAGCAGAGAAGCCCAGGCTGGGGAGGGGATACTGGAGGCCATCTCTTGTAGCCATTTGTGAGGGTCAGATTGTCAATGTGGTTTTCCTGCTTGGCGTCTGACATGCTACTGAGGGCGGGAGGCTCACCGCCTCCTTCAGGCAGCCTGTTTTGGCTTTGGCCCGCCCCATCCGTCAGCTGTGCTGCACAGCCCGGTGGCAGTTGAGGAGCTATGGCAGCTACTGCACGTGGGGAAGGCAGGAGCAGCTGGTTTGGGAGCACAGGGGACCCCGATCTGTCTCTCCTGATTCCCATCCTAGGCCTTTGCTGATGGCCCCTCTGCCCACCGGAGTCCAGGAAGACAGACAACTGGAGGTGGTGTTTATGGACCAAGAACCCGTCTTCCCTCCCATGTCCGCATCCCCCCCCCCCACACCCTCCCCCAACCTGGCTTTGGTCTCAGCATTCACAGACCTGGTCCTCCCCCATCTTGTCTGGGGAGGCCCCAGTAGCTCCCAGGCCTCTACTCTTTGTCTTACGAAATGGAAACCTAGGTCCCTTGGGGGCAGGGACATTCTGCCAGAAAGAAAAATCCTGGCTTTGCTGTTACATACAGCCAGCCCGGCCCTGCCGCCCCCCCCCCCCCCCCCACCAGGGTGGATGCGCACATGCTGGGTGACGACTGCTTGGCAGTGCCCATCCGTTCCGCACGCCCCCACCAGCGACTGCCTGACTCATGCAGGGAAAACCCAGCTGCTCACCACTTCCTCTTGTCTTATCTGCAGAATCTGAAAGGTAACCTGTTGCCCTGCGTCAGCCAAGGGTGTGTGAGCCTGCGCGCATGTGCTGCTCTGAGGATCAAGTGGGAGACCCGAGGCTGATGGCAACCTGCGGGGGGCTGTCGGGGCTTGGGAACATCCCAAGTGGGGGGTTCAACCGCTTCACGCTGGCCTGGGAGGGGCAACACCCTCCACCCCTAGTGTCAGCGGTGGGTTTCCCGTCAGCTCACCCTAAACCGCCTCCCTCCCTGCCCGCTCTCAGCAACATGCACACCCGGTGGGTCTGGTTAAAATGCCGATTCTGATCCAGTAGATCTGGGACGGCACCTGGGCATCTGCGTTTCCACCAGCTCCCGAGCGATGCGGGTGCTGCCCTATCTGGGTCCCCTGGGAGCCGGGGACTTGGAGTCGAGGCAGACCTGATTTCAAGTCCTATCTCACGTTCCTTTCGAGCTGGGTGGCTTTGGACAAGTCATGTGAAGCTCCTTGAGGCTCAGTCTACTTATCAGTGAAATGGGTGATGACGGGTGTTAAAGAAGGATGAAAGAGATATGGCGCCTGCAAGGGAGTGGCCCTTTCAATTAGAGGAAGGCCGAGTGCTGGGGAGGGCTGGAGCTGGGTCTCCACACAGGCCAGGAACCGGGGGCTTCCTTCCTGGCACGGAACCCCCACTTCTCTGCAGGCCTTGAAAAGCAGAAGTCAGCCCAGCAGAAGGCTGCCCGGCAGCCAGAGGGAACTCGGCTGCTGGAGGGTGTGGGGACCGTCCCTGCTGAGGTGGCAGTGACTCCCTCCCCTGGCAGGAAAGGCCTTTAACCTCCCCTGAGGCAGCAGGGCCTGGCCTCCCAGAGCCGGGACAGCTGAAGCCAGCCTTGGGCCCAGAGGGCAGGGAGGAGAGAAGGCTGCCGGGAAGGTGCAAACCAAATGGGAACTAAATGTCCCAGGGGGAGGAGAAAGGTGACTCAGAACCATAAGGGAAGGAGGGCGAGCAGAGGGTGAACACCGAGGTTGGAAATCCTCTCTCCCCAGAGAGTCAAGCTTCTGGCTGCTGCTGGTGGAAGGTCCCAACCTCTGCATCCCCCAGAGGGTCTTCCCCTGAGGCTCCGAAAGTCTCCTGTCCCCCAACCATAAACACAGCCCTCGCCTGGCCACAGGAACTCCCTGGACCTGGTTCTAATCCGGCCGCCTCCATGAGCCTCAATGTCCTCATCTGGCAAATGGGGATAAAAAGGACAGGACTCAGCTCACTGTGCGGGCGTGAGGATTAAATTCAGTTTCTGAAATAACACACATGGGCTCCTTAACTGACCTTGGTGTGGCTCCATTGAACAGGGCGAGGGTGTGGAGGCAGGGGCTGGCTGCGGAGAGCCCAGCGTCATGGCAATCCCTTAGAACTTCCATTGCTTGTGGGAGAAATAAAGAAATGGAACCTCCCATCTCTAGCCCAGTGGGCCCATCCTCTCTCCCGCAAAGGCCCCTATACACGCTGCTCTCTGGGCCTTTAGGCTCCTCGAGGGCAGGACCTGGTTCTTCCCGCAGTTTCTGGTGGGACTTGCACACAGCAGAACCTTAATGTAACGTCTGTTAGATGAGTGATCCAAAGAGTGGACTGGAGGTTTTTCAGAATCACCACCTATGTTCCCCAAGACCCACAGACCAGACCCGATGGTGGACTCTACAAAGGCTTAGGACTTTTAGAACTTACTCCTCAGAACTTCACCTGGCACCTGCTGCAGCCCCGGGGGAAACTGAGGCTCAGAGAAGCTGGGCATCGGGCCCAGCCGCCCAGCGGGCAGTAGCGATCGGGCGTCGGGAGTTCTGCTTTTGTACCACTCCGGAGCCGCTGTCTGCTCTTCCCCTTTTTCTGCCACCTGCCTTCCGCGTAACTACGAGATAATGAATTCCTGTCCCCATTTTTGCTATTTATCGAAGCCATGTGGAGCTGTCAATCAGAGCGTCTGTCAGCAGGTGCGCCTGCCTTGCTGGGTCCCTGTCACTCTGGCCCAAATCAGGCTCGCTGCCAGCCCAGGAGCTCCCTGGGGGTAGGGGGAGGCAGCCTGGTGACAGCTCAGACAACCACCGCTAGAGCTGGGGCTGATGGTGACAGGAACTCACTAAGGACTGACTTCGTGCCGAGCACTGGGTTACGTGCTACAGGCCAGGCCACCCCTGTGACGGGGGTGCCATGGTTCTCCCTGTTCTGGGGTGAGGAACTGAGGCTCAGAAAGGGTTCAGTGTTCCGTCCCAGGACCCAGAGCCGCAGAGTCCAAAGGCCCTTCCCCTAACCACTGCACCACACTGCCTTCCAGGAAGGAGCGGGGAGGTGCTGTGAGCGGCAAGAATCCGAGCAGGAGAAGAGGAGGGAGGGCAGGGCGGGAGGGAGGAGGAGTCCAGGAGAGGGAAGCCTGCCTCTGACGCAAGGGGTCATGAGATGAGGTGGCTGGGGACCGGGCTGGGCAAGGCAGGGAACTAGGGCATCTTCCTCAGATTCCGCAGCCGGGTCAGAATTACACGGCTGCCTACGTCTCTGGCAGGTCTCGGCTTACCAAACCCTGCAGAGTCCCACGCAGGCTGTTGCCAGCCCAGAGGGGGCCCCCCTGACGCTCTCTGGGGCCACACCTTCCCCGCTTGCCTGGAGGGTTCCAGAGACAGCCCTGGGGGAGTGGGTGGGGAGTGGGTGGATTAGAGGCAGTGGACGCAGCCCGAGCCGCACAGGGAGGGAGGACGGACTGTCCAGGCTCCGCTGACGTGGTGCACCCACGTGCCGGCCGGCGCCAGAGCTCTACATGCGTCACCTCGCGGAGCTTCAGCCCCAGAAGTGGGCACCATTATCCCCACTGTCCAGACCAGGATGCTCTGGCTCAGCCACTGAAGACCTCCCTGGGACCCCAAGCAAATCACTACACCTTTCTGGGTCTCAGTTTCCTCCTCTGTAAAATGGGGAGAAGGGCTGGGGTCAACCCTCGAGGTCTGTCCCTGCTGGACCCCGCATGGCTGTGCGTGAGGTCAGTGACGGTGGTGGAGAGCCCCTGTCCCCCGTCCCCTTCACTGCCCCCCACCTCCCTCCTCAGGAAGCATCTGCCGACAACACGGATGGATGGATGGACTGGAAAACCCCGGGAGGCAGTCCTGCCACCTAGAAGGGCTCAGGACCCCTCGGTAATCAGGCCACTGCCGAATCCCCTTTGGGAATCATCAGGGAGAGCCTGCTCCTTGACAGGTGGGAGGACTGAGGCCCAGGGCGGGCAGGCGCACTAGGTAACTTGGGGGGCAGAGCCACAAGACGCCCAGGCTCCTGGCCTCCAAGGAAAGGCCGGCTCCCAGCTCCCTCTGACCTCCCATCTCCTGCACGGGGCTCCGGTGGACGGCTTCCCAGGAGGGCCGGACCCCCCTCCCTGCCCCGGGAGCTGGGGACCAGGGTGGAAGTCAGAGCCCTGGCTGTGGTCCTGAGGCCCGGCTGGGACCCGGCGGGTTGCAGCCCCTCGCAGGCAGCAGAAGCAGAACGGGGGTTTTGTCCTCCACGAGAGCCTGGCTGTTGGCGGCTCACCACCGGCCTGGGCGGGCTGGGCTCGGCTGGCACAGTGGAGCCTTGTTTCCTTGAATACAAAGTCTGCAGCTTTCCATTCAGGCCAGGGCCCCCGGCGGGCAGCACTTCCTTCCCTAGAAGTCCAGCTCCCGGGCCCCTTCCTGCCCCTCACCCCTCCCAACGCGCCCCAGCAAGCGAGCGGCAGTGGTGCCAAGAGGCGGCCTGCAAGGGTTCAACTCCCCCAAGTCTTCATCAAAGTTCTCGTCAAACTAACACCAAAAACAGCCTCTGCAAAAAGCCAGCTGGTTCTGCAACCGCAGCTTCGAGACCACTCCCCCCAGCCTCGGCCCCAAGGCCCTGCTCTGGGGGGTGGCTGGGCTCTCCCAAAGGGCCCATGTTTTTCTTGACAGGGGGCGGGGAGGGATGCTGTGGAACCCCAAGAGAAGGAGGGCTCCAGGGGAGAGGAGGGGGCTGGTGCTGGGTGGGTCCACAAGGCAGAAAATCACCCCTGAACATGAAGGGGTGTTGGAGGCGTGTGTTTTTCCACGTGGAAGCCGATGGCTGTGACGGGAAACGCGGAAAGGAAGGAAGAGCATGGGTTTTAGCGGCAGAGACCTGGGTTCAGATCCTGACAAGTTACGTCTGTGCCCAAACTCCCCAACTGTGCCGTGGGAATGATGGCCCCGGGGCTCGGAGGATCGGTGAGCTCCTAAGTGCCTTGGTGCTACTGATGCAGGGATCGAGGCTGCGCTGAGTACCCTCGCCTGCACTCCGGGGCAGCCTGGACAAGGAAGCTCTAGACCAGCGGTTCTCAACCTTCCTAATGCCGCGACCCTTTAATACAGTTCCTCATGTTGTGGTGACCCCCAATTTCATTGTCACAAATTGAACATAATTAAAGCATAGTGATTCATCACAAAAACAATATGTAATTATATATATGTTTTCCGATGGTCTTAGGCGACCCCTGTGAAAGGGTCGTTCGACCCCCAAAGGGGTTGCGACCCACAGGTTGAGAACCGCTGCTCTAGACAGTGAAGCGACAGGCATCCTGAGCTCAGGGAACTTTCAATCTATTCCTGCCAGAATTCTGGAAATCTTCACCTCCTGGAAACCCCGGAAATGTCCTTGTTGGGAGATTTCCTTGCTTTCCCGACCGTGCCAACCTCTGGCTGGCAAGAAACTTTAGAACTTCCAACAAGTCGAGTCAAAGAGGCAGCCGCAGGGCCCTGGGACCGGCAGGCAGAGGCCCAGAGGGGAGTCAAGGGCTCTTTTCCCCCAGGATGGCCCCTAGCAAAGTATGGGGCACCCAGCCCTCCAGGCCTGGGAACCAGAAACCTCTTCCCCTGCGTTGTTGGGGCCAAATGCAGAAGCAGCAGCTGCAGCAAGTGCGAGAAGTGGGAAGAGCCTTTATCCAGCTCTGGGATTGCAAAACCCCACCTTCTTGGGCTTCCTGCTTGCGGGCCGGACAGTCAGCTGTCTGTGGCTGAGACACAGCCCCAGCCGGCTCTCCCTCCTGCCTGGGGCAAGGTGGGCCCAGCACCCCTCCCTGGCCTTGGGCTGTTTGTCCCTGGTCAGAGACCTCCTGACTCCTCCACCCTAGACCTGGCCTCCACCCTAGACCTGGCCTCCTGATAGTTCCACTTCCTCCCAGATCCACTCCAGACCAGGACTCCTGGGCTGGGTCCCCTCTAGAAGTCAAAGGCAGGACAGGAAGTGGGAAGGGTGCCAAAGGGAGGGGGGCTAGCGGGGAGTGTGGCTGACCATCTCAATCCCAACTGGGTTGAATCAGGGGTGACCAGAGGGATCTGGAACCCTTTCTCTCTAGTCCTTCAACGGAGACAGTAGGGTGTTTATTTGAGGGGAAGGGCTAAGTCCATCCACCAAGGTGCCTGGCCAACCTGCTGAGAACACAGGTGTGGGGCTATGTGGAGTGAAGGGCAAGGCTGGAGCAACTGGGAAGTGAGGAAGGTGTGGGGCATCTGGGACCCTGTGTGGGGCGGGAAGGAGACACACAGTAGCAAGGAGGGCACAGGGGAGGGGGTGAGGAGAGATGGGACTTTCTGAAGGAAGCAGGGGCAGTGACAGCAAAGCGGCTGGGTGGGGTTGGGGTGAGGGCAAGAGGAGGGAGGGGCAGTGTGTGGGGAGAGGAGGGGACTGAGCCTTAGGAGATATTTGGGGGGGAGGGAGAGGTTGCACATACCTGCAAAATAGGGGGGGCAGGGACTGAGGGGTCCCTCCTTAGGAAGACCACCTGAGGGTCAAGGTTCAGGGTCCTGGCTAACAGAGTGGGGGTAGGGGTGGGAGGGGCTGAAGGGTTTTGATCATAGTTATAGTTTGCTACCAGGTGCTGAATAACTACAGGGGGAGGGGGAGTGGATCTGAGACAGGCAGAGGGAGTGAACAGACCCCAAGGTGAGGAACGTGCGTGGCATGGGGTGCAGGGTATGGTTACCTTTGCTGAATCGCTGGGGGGGGGGGGGTGTTGGGGGGGGATTTGGGTAGCTTGTGGGGGGCGGAAGGGGCTCCTGGGGAGTCCTCAGTCTCAGTGTCAGGTGGTGGGGGAACGTCACTAACAGGGCAGGTCCTAGGCCAGCGACCCGGAGTGTTCAGAGCCATGTAAGCAGGGAGAGTGGGGGCTCCCCGGGCTCGTGATGATCTAGAAGGAGCCGCCGGGTCCCCCACTCCGGTGCATGTGTCTGGTGCACTGGGGGCGGCGTCACCCAGCGAGGGGTTGCGAGCTACGGCCTGGGGATGCCCAGACCCATTCGCCTGGTGGGGTGGAGGGTTCAGCTCGTGTTTATCTGGAAGGGGCTGCCAGGTCCCCATCCCTGGTTGCCGGGATTCGGGGAGCTAGGCTGGCAGCAGGGTCCCCATCCCTGGTTGCCGGGATTCGGGGAGCCAGGCTGGCAGCAGGGGTCCCGGGGCGGCGCGGGATCGGGGTTGGGGCCCCGAGGCGGCTGGCGGGGTGGTGGTGGGGGCACTCACTGCTTGAACATCTTCTCCATGTCCTTGATCTGCTTCCTGGAGAACTCCTTGAACTCGGTGTAGGGATTGAAGACGCGGCGGCTGGGCGACTGGGGCTCGCCGATGCCCTGGTTGAGGTCGGCGCGCCGCAGCAGCTTGGCGCTCAGCTCGTCGTCCGCGCTGCCCAGCGCCTCGGCCGCCTCGTCCTGCGCCCCGGCCGCCGCCGCCGCCGCCCCGTTCAGGCCGGGCTGCTCGGGGGCCTCGCCGCCGCCCTCGCCCTCGTCCTCCATCTGCAGCCGCCGGCTCAGCTTGCTGGCCAGCTCGTCCGTGGCCATGGTGGCCCGCGCGGCGATCGCCTCGGCCCGGCCCCTGCTCGCTCGCCGCGCGCCCGCACGGCCTCTGGCGCGCTCTTCCTCTTCCTGACACTCCCCGCGCGCGGCGCCGCCCCGGAGGTGGGACTTGCGCCCCTCGGGGCCCGCCCGCTCCCCGCCCCCGCCCCGGGCCCTGCGCGGCGGGCGCGGGCTGGGAGTCAGGCGCTGGGGTTGGAGTGAGCCGGTGGCGTCCGAGCCTGCCACCATCCGCCCCGTGAGATGGGGATCTCCGTAAAAACCCACTCCCGGCCCCATTCTCACTGCGCCCCTGAGCGGGAGAGGTCGGGCTGGGGCCCGGAACCGGCGGGAAGGAAGAGGGGCTCCCCGCTTTGCAGTCTGGGTGTGCGGGGGTCGCCACCCCCAACCCCTGCTCTGGAATCTCCACGCGGTGGAGTCGTGATCCTGTGTCCGTGACACCCTGTCGGTTGTCATGGAGACGACTCGTTGTTACACTCTGGCGTTATCACGGAGGGTTGCATGGGTATGAAGAAGGTGGACCCGGTGAGCAGGGACCATCCCCCCCCCCCCCCCCCAACACACACACACCGGTTTAGATTTAAGCTGCTGCATCTTTTAGAAAAGGATGAACCGGAGGCGGCGAGGGAGATGGGGCTGGGCCCCAGCCCTGAAAGGTGTGGGAGATGGGGAGAGCGAAAGGGGAAGGGGCTGGGCCTCTCTCTCCCCCTGGCCCAGCTCATCACAGGGATGACTTGGCGGAATAGGTGCTGGGCCACGCTGTCTGCTTCAGTGATCTTCGTGCCGCTGTTTCGCCGAGGGCCTCCGAGGAGACAGTCCTCTCCGAAGGCTCACGGGATGCCCTTTCTCTCTATGATCTGGCCTGTCACCTTCAAACTGCAAAGCTGTGGACCTCCAGCCAAAGAAATCCAGGGCGGGGGAGAGAGGGTAGGAGGAGGGTGATGTTTAATAATCAGAGTCCCCGCCTCCGATCCAGACAGACAAACCCGATCTCTGGGGTAGGGCCCGGAACTCTGCATGTCAACCAGCACCCCGGGGAGTTCTGCTCTCTGACCTTAGAGAATCACTAATCTAGAAGGAGGGGTGCGCTTATTCTCGAAGATGTTGGGGGCGCTGAAGGCCCCTACGCAGAAACTCCTCCCACCAGCCAAGGAGCAGAGAAGGGATGGACAGGGTTTAGGAGACCCGAGTTCTGGAGGCAGAGGAGCACCCCGGAGGGTAAAGCCAGCGCCTGTTCCAAAGTGATTTGAACAACAGACTCTCGACTGATCTTTGTCGGTTTGCCAGAGTTTAAAAATATTGCTGAATTAATTTAAAAGGCAGTTTTAAAATAACGAAATTAAGAAAAAAAACTTTGGCGTTCAGAAAACATGAAATTTTCATTAATTTATTTATGAAGTTGTTTCTGGATTCAATAAAGCAGCTCAGGTTCAATGACATGATTTTGTCTTTTTTAAAGCTTGGAGTGACATTCCTGTTGGTCTTGGGCAGTTTGGCCCACCTACTTGCAGGATACAGGTTTCTGTATCTCCCACATGTGGCCTTGAAGGACCTAACAGAAGTGCAATAGTTTGTTTGCTGTTGAATGCAAAAGACTAGGGACAGGGTGCAGATGCAAACCTCAAAAATGGTGTCTACAGAGGCTGGGGTTTGCCGAATTCTTAGTCTTCCTCACAAAGCGGCTAATAGCTTAAAAAAATAGGATGGACCTCAACTTGCTTTAACCTACGATTTGTAATGGGTCTGCATGAGGCAGGGCTGCCTTTATTATGAAATGCTCTGCATCTGCTTGATGTGGGAGCGCACTTTTAACAGGGAAGAGGTTGCGTGAGGGTTTGCGTTCTTAAAAAACAACTTACACGTGTGTGAAAAACCTGTTTAGTTTGAATTATTCCCACGGGCTGGCTGTCTTAAACACCCCGATCAATTACCCATTTGGCTTGTGTGGACACCACTCTCCGGCGGCAGGGCAGCTCCCTGATGCGCAGGTTGGGGAATTCCGACCATTACCTATTCCATCTTGTAACGGGGAGTGGTACGCGCAGGACTTGCCCTTATACGCAGGCAGAGCTCAGGAAGAGCTGCCTGGAAGGCGAGCCCTTGGAATACCTGGGATTGATTTCTGCACAGATTCTCTGGGTTCGCGAGCTCTGAGGCTCTGTGGCTGCACGCTGCCAGTGCTCGGCCCCATTTGCAGGCCGTGGGCTGGGCTCTGCCTATAAAAGACAACGGTTGATCTGCTCTAAAGCCAGAGATGCATGTTAGGGGCTGTGTTTTATTTGAATCAATCGATTGAATCAATCGCTCAATCGATCAGTCAGTCAATAAAATCCTCACCCAAGGAGTGAGGATATTTTTTACCACTGATTTTGAGAGAGAGTGGAAGGGAGGGGAGAGTTGGGAGACAGAGAGAGGAGAGAAACATCAATGTGAGAAAGACCCATTGCTTAGTTGTGTCCTGCACGTACCCTGACCTGGGGTAGAATGAACCTGCAACCCAGGTACATACCCGGGACCGGGAATCCAACCAGGGACCCTTGGGTGAGGAGGCCAACGCTGACCACTGAGCCACTCTGGCCAGGGTGGGCGGCTGGAGGGCTACATTTTATGTGAACATTCTGAGGCTATCGAACTTCATTGAAATCACTCTAGAAATCAAAGAAACGGTGAAGAAAGGAAAAGCAGGGTAACTGCTGAGCACTGACTAGGTTGTGAAACTCCCAGGAACTCTTGGTGGCCTCTTCATTAGGGAAACCACTTGTGAATGACCCTGGCGTGTGCCCCAAGCAGGGATTTGGGCAGAGAGAAACGATCTGGACTGGTTGCGCGTTACAGCATTTGGTCATGTGGAAAGAATGATCTTCAGGAAAAATCACACCCCCCCGCAAAGGATTGTTACAGAGGCGGGGCCCGCGAGAGCCAACTCTGACGGCATCCCAGCAGCGAGGCGGCTCGGCTGGCTTAGTCATCATCAGCTTGTTTCTCTTCTTCCTCCCACATCCACTTGTGTAACTGTCTTTTGGGGAGGGGTAACGTCGTATTAAAAAGCACAACAGCACTTTGAAAAAGAAGGGGGAGAATCCTAGCCGGTTTGGCTCAGTGGATAGAGCGTCAGCCTGCAAACTGAAGGGTCCCAGGTTCGATTCCGGTCAAGGACAAGTGCCCAGGTTTCAGGCTCAATCCCCAGTAGGGGGCGTGCAGGAGGCAGCTGATTAATGATTCTCTCATCGTTGATGTTTTTCTCTCCCTCTCCCTCTCCCTTTCTCTCTGAAATCAATAAAAAATTAAAATATATACATATATATATAGAAAAAGAGGGGGGAGAAATGGTGGATGATGCGGCAGATATTCACTCCAATCTGCCCCATCAGAACTGGGTGGTCCCTCCACCCTGAGATGCTGGAAACAAGAAGGGATTAAGGAGGCCGCCGAGATAAAGTTGGCTCAAAGTGCAGTACACACTCAGCACTTTGTAAATACCGGCTTATTAATTAATCGTCGAAGGCACTCTGTGGTCACCAGGAAACCCTTGAGGGAGTGAGAAGACGCACAGAGGTCAAGATTTAGGGACAGTCCAAGCCCGCATCTGGAGCAATTGGAGGGGAGATGACAGGGAATGGATCACAGCCTGGTGGGTCTCAGAGACTCTCTCAGCTCCTGCCGAGTCTGCAAGCCGTGGGAAGGGTGCCACGGGGAAGGCGCTATGTCAGGCTCACGCCGAGGGACCCAATGAGCGGGGTAGGGGTGGGGGGTGGGGGAGAGCGTGCTGGGGACAGCTGCTGTCGCCCCATTGGCACGTCATTAGAAACCAAGCATCTATCTACAGAGCTCCCTTTTTGTGGTTATCTTGGAAGGGAAGACTCTACCTGAAAACTGAGATTCCCCTTTCAAATTAGTTGCATCTGCTCAGCTGGGCAGGCTGGGAAAAAGCTGAGTGTTTTCTGCTTCTGTTAAACCCCAGGCAGTTCACTGTCCAAGTTTAACAGCCTGAGTTTTAGCCTGTTTTAAACTCTCAAAGGGTGTGTGTGTGTGTGTGTGTGTGTGTGTGTGTATGTGCTCGCGTGCACCTTGTGGCTTAAAACCCAGCAGTGCTGCACCTGAGGTGCCCTGGGAACCCCATCCCGAAGTGGCAATGATATGCGTAGCCGATTATGATCGTTATATTACACCGTGAAAGCAGTGCGCGTCCACACCCAGGCAATCAAGCCATATTTTATTCGCTGTTTGGGCACAGGCTCTGGTCCTGGAATTCTGGTCGTGGGCAGGAGTGGGGGAGGAGCAGGGCTTGGCAGTTGGAAGAGTGAGATTTGTTGGACCCCATGCTGGGGAGCTGGGGGAGGCTCCGGCCTGTGGCTGGGACTGGGGCTCAGCACGTATTACACCCTCAATGAAGCTGCTAATAAAATACCTGACACTGCCCTGGCCCGGTGGCTCAGTCGGTTAGAGTGTCAGTCCTGTATACTGATAGGTTGTGGGTTCAATTCCCAGTCAGGACACATACCTAGGTTGTGGGTTTGACCCTTGGTTGGGGCATATATGGGAGGCAACCAATTGATGTTCTCTTTCACATCGTCGTTTCTCTCTTTCTCTCTCCTCCTTCCCCTCTCTCTAAAATCAATCAGCATATCTTCAGTGAAGAGTAAAAAAAAAAAAAAATCTGATACCACCCCACTGAGGCCAACACAACTTCCTGGGGAAGGGAGCTGTCCCTTTGGCTCAACGTTGGCTCCTCAGTGCCCAGCGTGAGGCCTGGCCTGGCCGAAATCATTGATGAATGAATGCGAGATGGTCTGCTCTGTCTAGGGGCTGGGGTCAGACTGGGTGCTTTCTCAGTGTCCCCTCCAGAGCATCCGGTGGCCCATTTTTAGGTCTCAAGGTCACTGCCAAGAAAGAGAAGCTGCTAAAGTGACACCTCTATGCACCCACATGACTCAACACAAAAGATAACAGGAGCACTGCAACAACAAACCTCTCAAGTGTCCGTCCCCTGCTCCCCTGAGGACAGTGTCAGCGGCATCAGATTGAGGCCGGTGACCTGCTGGTCCTTGGGCATCAGGGTGGCCCAGAGGTCATCTGGAGCTCTCTGCTCAGCAGACGGGTTGGAAGGAATAAATGGAGGTGCAGATAAACACCGCATGTGGCTGCTGCAGGGGCACCCGACAGGGAAATTGTAAAATGGGCACCATGCAGAGATGGGCGAAGTTAGATGAGAGGGAGAGAGCCCCGAGCCTAGGCTGAGGTCTTACCTAGGGAAAGCAGGTGACTCTCAGCAGGGGCTAGTGAACCAGGTTGCCTAGAGCAGTGGTCGGCAAACTGCGGCTCGGCAAACCGCGGCTCGCGAGCCACATGCGGCTCTTTGGCCCCTTGAGTGTGGTTCTTCCACAAAATACCGACTTCTGCGCATGGGCCATGAAGTTTCAACCACACTCTACGTGCGTGCCTGCACGTGGTATTTTGTGGAAGAGCCACACTCAAGGAGCCAAAGAGCCGCACGTGGCTCGTGAGCCGCGGTTTGCCAACCACAGGCCTAGAGCAGCAGTCGCCAACCTTTCGGACCTCACGGACCACCAGTGGTCTGCGGACCGCCGGCTGGCGACCTCTGGCCTAGAGGAAGGATGTGTGTGGTGAGGACTCAGCTCTTTCATGCTGGGTCCAGTGGAAAGCAGGCGTTCAGACTCACCGGGCAAACTCCCAGTTGTCCAGGCATAGGCGTGGTGAAAGGCAAGGTGGGGTCGTGGTTAGGAGTTTGAAAATCCCAGTGGGTGACTTCTCATTGTTTATAGAATGGCAATAATTATCTCCTCCTGGAATACTTGAGAGGATTAAATGAAAACATTTATGTAAAATCTCAAAATGCTCTCAGTGGTGGTGATGCTGATAACCTGCCTCCCAGGTGGCCATGCAGCAGGCTCTAGCTGGGCAGACATTAATAATCTAGTCTGGCCCTAACCGGTGTGGCTCAGTGGATAGAGCGTCGGCCTGCAGACTGAAGGGTCCCAGGTTCGATTCCGGTCAAGGGCATGTATCTGGGTTGCGGGCACATCCCCAGTGGGAGATGTGCAGGAGACAACTGATCGATGCTTCTCTCTCATCGATGTTTCTAACTCTCTATCCCTCTCCCTTCCTCTCTGTAATAAATCAATAAAATATATTTTAAAAAAATAATCTAGTCTGGGTGAGAGTTTAATGCAGGGTCGGCATGTCTGGCCCACTGCCTATGTTTATAAATAAAGTTTTATTGGCACACAGCCATGCTCATTTGTTTGGGTATCATGTCGCAATGGCAGAGTTGAGCAGTGATGACAGAGACTCTCTGGTCCTCAAAGCGAAATGGCCCTTTACAGGAAAAGGGCTTTTACTGCCTGGCCCTTTACAGGAAAAGTTGCTGACCTGTCCTCATGGAGTAGTAGATAACCAGCTGGGTCCTGGACTTCACTGAAGAAAGAGAGATAGTGGAGCAGTTCAGGGTACGAAGTCTGGCTTCTGACGCTTTTGGTCTTGGGCCAGTTACTTCCTACTCATCGTTTTCATAGGTAAAACCATAGTGAGTGCGACCCAAGTCTGGACTGTGCTTAGCACAGTGTCTGATGGCTTGCCTAGGGCACTGTAAAAGGTTTGCTATTGCCCGACTGGTGTGGCTCAGTGGTTGAGCGTTGACCTATGAACCAGAAGATCACGGTTTGATTCCCAGTCAGGGCACATGCCTGGCTGTGGGCTCCATCCCCAGTGTGCGGCATGCAGGAGGCAGCTGATCAATGATTCTCTTTCATCATTGATGTTTCTATCTCTCCCTCCCTTCCTCTCTGAAATCAATCAATAATAATAAAAGCGTAATATGCTAATTAGACTGGACAGCCGAATGACCTTCCGGATGTCATTCCAGACGTCCTTCTGGATAAAGCCGAGGTGGCGGGGGGGGGCTGAGGCAGAGGCGGTTAGGGGTGATCAGGCAGGCAGGTGAGTGGTTAGGGGTGATCAGGCAGGCAGGTGAGCAGTGGTCCCAGATTTCGAGAGGGATGTTCCTGCAGGATTGGGCCTAAACTGGCAGTCGGACATCACCCAAGGGGTCCCGGATTGCACGAGGGTGCAGGTGGGCTGAGGGATGAATTTCATGCACCGGGCCTCTAGTAAAAATATATTTAAAAAGAAAAAAAAGGTTTGCTATTATTAGCTACTGAATGTCAACTCTTGAAAGGCAGAGAGAAACTTCCAGAAAAGGGTCACTACTGCATACAGCTCTCGCTACAGAAGATCCAGCAGTGGTCCCATAGAAAGCGGAAAAGCAGGATGTGAACGCCAAAGGCGGGCTCTCCCATGCAACATACCCAGTAAATGAATGACCCCCTCTTCAGGAGAGCAGCAGATCAGAACAGGAAAAGAAGGCGGAGCAAGGTCAAGGCCCCGAGGTCTGGCACAGTACCCATGAGCACCTGGTGCATAGTAGGTACCCAGTATTTGTTGCCTGAATGAATGAAGGCTGGTGGTTTAACCACCAAAGTGATTTATCAGTCCAAGAGCACCTCTGGCTTCTGCGATGGTAAGACCACAATTAGTCAGAAGATAAAGCGTTCTGCCTCCAATATCTTAGGGTCTGAGGATGAAAGCAATATGCTGAAGCCGAGGCGACACTCAAGGCAAGGAGGCTGCTGAGACTTCCCACTGCGGGACCGGACATGGCGGTGGATTCCCGGGGAACAGGTAGGCCAAGAAAAAAAACGCTTAAAAACAAAAGCAGGCACATAAGGTCATGAATTGGCCCAAAATAACTTGGGACACTGAGCAGACGGATGCAAGCGGCACATCTTGATGGAAAGGAGGCCAAGCTGATAAGCAGAAATAGTTTCCCCTCCCCGGTGACCTGACTCCTGCTTCGGAGGCCTCGGCACGGAACAGAGGAACCCATTAGCCTGGGCAGGTTTGGGTTTCCTCTCATCGTTAGGGCGTTGCTTTCATTCCTAAGACCCCCCACAACTTGGAAACCACGCCACTTACCAGGAGCGCACTTTGGAATGCGATCCGGGAGCTGTTTTTTTTCTGCAGACGCTTCAGGACTGGTTTCCACAGCAGCAGGCTTCGGCGGCTCTGCCAAGTCTCTAGAGAAGGGCACCTTATCTGCAAAGTCACGAATCCAGGAATCCAAATGGGCTGCCATTGGCGAGGGTGGAAGTTGTTTGTCTTAGCTTCCTGGGGGGTCAGGAGATTGGAAGGGCTTAGGGGCTGCGGGTCCCTTGCTGGACCGAGATACAACCCCAGGGGAAAGGTTTCTGGTAGCTTCCCAGAGCGGGCTGTGGAGCAGAGTGTCTCAGTAAAGGTCATTTTGGTAGCAACTAACAGAAACTCGCACCAGCTGAAGCAGAAAGGGAGGGAAAGCCAGTTCCCGACGGTCCTGACTCCTCAGATTTACTTGCCCTTTGATTCTCTAACTTTCCTCCTTTCCTTTGTATTTTTTCCTTTGAAATATTGTGTTTTCTTTAAAAAATATTTTAATTGAGTTTTTTAGAGAGAGAGGAAGAGAGAGATAGAGAGGGAGGGTGAGAGAGAGAGAAAGAGAGAGAGAGAGAGAGAGAGAGAGAGAGAGAGAGAAACCTCCATTTAAGAGCAAAACACCTATCAGCTGCCTCCTGAACACCTCCTACCAGGGATCCAGCCCGAAACCTGAGCATGTGCCTGACCAGGAATTGAACCAGTAACCTTTCGGTGCACGTGAGGACGCTCAACCAACTGTGCCACACTGGCCAGAGATCCTCATTTCCTTTCAATAAACGCCCTTTCTGCTTAAGTTAGCCACAGGAGGTTTCAGTTGTTTGCCATCAAAGAATCTTGAGTGATACAAAGGGTCCTAGTGGGACCCCGGGGCAGGCATTGGAACTGGCTTTCTGAAGAAAAAAGATTAGGAACCAGAAAGTTATCAGGAATCAAGGCAACTTTCTCCATTGGTATCAGTTGGACTGCAGTCAGTTTCAAATAACAGAACACTGGACGTGGGTAGATTGTGGAAATCCGGAGCCCCTCCCAAACGGACTCTGGCCACTTGCTTTGTCTGATGGAATATGAACAAACACAAGGCAGGTAAGTGTTTATACTTTGGGGCTTGATCTCTCCTGCTGCTCTTGGGAACCTGTGCCACCACACATGAAAGAGCCTGGTCTAGCCCGGCCGGCGTGGCTCAGTGGTTGAGCATTGACCTATGAACCAGGAGGTCATGGGTTTGATTCCCGGTCAGGGCACATGCCCAGGTTTCGGGCTCGATCCCCAGGGAGGGGCATGCAGGAGGCAACTGATCAATAATCCTCTCTCATTATTGATGTTTCCATCTCTCTCTCCTCCCTTCCTCTCTGAAATCAGTAAAAATATAATTAAAAAAGAAAGAAAGGAAAAAAGGAAGAAAGGAAGGAAGGAAGAAAGGAAGAAAGGAAGAAAGAAAGAAAGAGCCTGGTCTAGCCAGCTGCATCATGAAAGACCACCCCAAGCAGAGATAAACTGTCCCAGATGTAACCTCATTCTCGCTACTGCTAATTTTGGGTCAAATTTGTCCTTGTTGTGGGGAACACTGGGCACTGTAGGATGTTCAGCACCCCCTCCCCAATTGTAAGAACAAAAATTGTGTCCAGAAATTGCCAGATGTCCCCTGGGGAGCAAAATCACTCCAGATTGAGGTGATTTAACCACTGACCTAACCCAACTTGCCTGCCAGTGACCAGGCATGTAAATGAAGCCCTTCTAAACCAGTCCCAGCCAAGCCATCTCAGCCCAGTACAAGTGCCCACCTTGGTGCATGGAATCCTGAGAGATAATAAATCGTTTTATTTTCACTCGCTACGTTTTGAGTGGTTTGTCCCACAAGTACACCCGACTACAGTGGCTTAAACAGGAAGAAATTTATTGTCTTCCACAATAGGAAGTACAGAGGTAGGCAGTTCAGGCATGGCGCAGAGCACAGGGATGCGGCCCCAGGCCCTTCTCATCTTTCCATTCCGTTGTCGTTGGAGGCTGGCTTTAGCCTCTTGCTTGCTGCCTCGTGATCCCCAAATGGCTGCTCCAGCTCCAAGTCTGAGCTCCAGGAGACAAAGAGGAGACAAGGAAAAGGGGAAAAGGGCAAAAACTTTTCTCCTAACCAAGATGTGCCTTTTATTGCCAAAGAGAAATCCTCCCCAGGGGCCTTCACTTACATGTCATTGGTCAGAAGTGAACAACATGGCCAACTCTAGCTGCAAGGGAGGCTGGGAAATCAAGGGGACCAGCCTTCAGCTTATGCAGCAGAGGGAAGCGATAACTAAGGGACTGGTAGTATCTGCTACATTGTCTCTCTGGGGTCTTGGTTTCTTGTCTCTACCATTGCATATCTACCCCAGCCTTCTCTCTCTGAAGGCTGGCTTTGTTCCTCCAAATACAAGGTAGGAAATGGTCATCCCAGCCCTGGGACTGCATCAGATTCTCAGCTCCAGGACCACTAATAACTTGTGTGACATCCCAGAGTCCCCTTCCAAACACTAAAAACAGAGGTGCTGATTGGCCCAGCTTGAATTAGAAGAGAAACCTGATTGGTCTGGCTTGACCAACCAGCTGTGGCCAAGAGAGCAGTATTAGCCAGGGCAAGCCTTTTTGCAGGCAGGGCGGGTGCATTCTCAGAGAAAGGGGTGTGTGGCTGGGGAGACACCTAACAAGTTACCTAGTTTGGCAGGGGCAGAGGGCGGGGCAGGGGGGGAGGGAGAGGGAGAAAAGAAATTGCCATCATGAGTTATAATGTTCATAGGATAAGACTGAACACATCCTTAGAAAGACCTAAAATATATGGAGTCATATAGGCATTACATTTAACTTATGCAAATTCAAATATTCAACCAACAAGCATTTTTTTCCTAATACAATTTGGCTCCCAAACATGAGCCAGATGCTTGAACTGCTGCCCACCCAAGTGGTCTCTTCAGATGCTGGAGAAAAACTTGCTGATTTGGACTTCTGGGATATGGTACAGTATAAATAATAAGTTTAAAAAAAGTTCCAGAAATTTCAAGAGTGTTGTTAAGATCAGGTAATGCCTACCTTTCTCACTGACATTAGAACCTAACCCTGGGTTAGGTGGACCTTCGGTGGAATATCACACCAAGAAAATCTATTTCCTTCTAGTTTTAATCAGTATAACGCATGCATTTAGTTTTGAAATATCACATTATTTTTATTATGGCTTTTGAAAAATAAAAAATAAATGATATTCATAACTTCCGGCTCTTCCTCCCATTTTGTTCGGTGGTCCTGGCCATAAAGAGAGGCGGTAAGAGGGTGGCTGGCTGGAGAGGGAGTAGAACGCGGGAGAAGTAGAGAGCAGAGCAAGAAAAATGGGGTTCTCTCCACACACCATGAAAAAGGGGTGTTGTCCACCTGGCCAGTGTGCGCTCTTTGGTGACTGGGTACTTGGTCTGTCCTCAGTTACAGGGCCACCTTGGTGCAGCAGGATGGGTAGTATGAAATGGAACTAGAGACCTGGATTCCAGACCCAACTCTTAAATTCACTAGCTGTGTGGTTTTAGACAGGCCACCCAACCTCTCTGGGCCTCAGCTTCCTCAGTTGTCAAACGGGGAACATAACACGACAGTATTTACCTCCCCGGGCTTGGGGGAGGATTAGATGAGAAGCGTTTTGAGAACTGCCGAGTGCCATATCAATGTTAGTCAGTATCATGGTGGCGACAAAACTGATTGGCGTTCTGAATTTATTATAATAAACTCACAGCAGCGCTGCGGTTACCATCCTAGCCCGTGGCCCTGGTATCCGTCTCGGGTTTTCTTAACTGTGAGCTTCTTGGCGCTCCTTGGTGGTGTGACATTTGGGGGGGCCAGGACTCCAACGTGGAACCAGATAATTGTATCTCCGAGGCCAGTGATGGTGAACCTTTTGAGCTCGGCGTGTCAGCATTTTGAAAAACCCTAACTTAACTCTGGTGCCGTGTCACATATAGAAATTTTTTGATATTTGCAACCATAGTAAAACAAAGACTTATGTTTTTGATATTTATTTTATATATTTAAATGCCATTTAACAAAGAAAAATCAACCAAAAAAATGATCTCGCGTGTCACCTCTGACACACGTGTCATAGGTTCGCCATCACTAGCCTAGACCCATATGTCTGGGTTTCGAACTTATATTCTTCACATGCCTACGTATGTTATACATTATTATTTTTAATAAAGAACGCCTCACCTCACACATTCCAAAATACAGTATTGTGCAGAAAAAAATAGAAAAACGAAAAGGAAGAAAAAAAAAAGGAAGAAAGAAAAAAACAGAACAAAATACAGCATTGTGCAAAATACCAGTCTCGGAAGCAACACACGAGGGGAACATGCTTTAACGTCCTACAAAAGCATCTTAGTATTTTGACCCAGAAGAGTCACACCGACTCACAGAGGATCTTGCAAGGCCGGCCGATGGCATTTCTAGTTCCTTCCGCCAGGCTTCAAGACCTGCAGACTCTGGCTGGGTTTGCTGGGGGACTCTCTCTTCAGCGTCGCTCTTTCTTGGTCTGTCTTTGGGGCGGCTTTTCTGGCTCCAGCCTTGAACCAACAAGAGACATAAATGCGCTAAATCTATAAGTGCAGTGAGATCCACAAACATTCCACTCAAATGTTTTTTGTTTTGTTTTTTGTTTTTACTCAAAATAAATCTTTCCTTAAAAAAATACAGTATATATGCACATAGATGTGAGCAAAGGAAGATAAAATGATCCGCCATTGTCACACCGCCCAAGGTGAGCATTCGGAAGGCTTGTGGTGCCCACCCTTCCAGGTGTACAGGTGACATTCTCCCTTTCAACATTCACGTTTCTCAAACCAGGAGCGTCTTAGGATGAACACATTCACTGTGATGGAGCATCTTTCTCCGGAAAGCTTTCCCCGAACAGCACGTGTCTTAGGTCTCTGATGTCATAGGAGGGACAGCGCAGGAGACTGGAGGGTCTGCTTAGCCCTTTTCCGAGCGCTGCCCGACTCCCGGAAGCCATGGTGTGGCCCTGGCCCTGGTCATGGTTGATTGGACACTTGGCACAGGCTGGGCTTTTAAGGTGACCACTCCCAGCATTTGGGGTTAATGGGCTCTGAGAGGTTACTCACTCCCTGGGCTGGGCCTTTGAACTGGGGGACCTCGAGGTCATCCCTTCCTATCACATGATTGAAGAGAGATGGGCAGAGATGCAGAAAGACAGTGCAGAGCAGAGGTGTGTGTGTGTGTGTGTGTGCGCGCACACGCGCACGCATAAGAGACACGAGGCCAGACTCCCTTTCAGTTCTTCGTGTTTTTTTTTTTTTTTTTTTTTTTACACTTAAAAAAATTGATTTCAGACAGGAAGGGAGAGGGAGAGATAGAAACATCAATGATGAACGAGAATCATTGATTGGCTGCCTCCTGCATGCCCCTCACTGGGGATGGAGCCTGCAACCCGGGCATGTGCCCATGACCGGAATCGAACCCCGGACCCTTCAGTCCAAAGGCTGACACTCTATCCACTGAGCTAAACCAGTTAGGGCTCAGCTCTTCCATGTTTATGAGATGCTCACTCTGGTATCCTTATAAAAGCCCCTTCCTTCTCTGCCTGCATAGGTTTGTATTCATTGCAGCCCAAGATTCTCTCTCTGTGTTCTGCACCTACAGTAGGTAGATTGCAACCTTCAAGCTGTACAACTGGTTTCAAATTCCAGCCCTACTCCCTACAGGCTTTGACTCTACAGTGAGGACACAATACCCCTGGGGGAAGAGGGCTGTGGGTGGTAGAATTTCAGTTTTGCCACTTACTACGGGACCCTCGGTTTCCTCATCTGTCAATCAGGGACCAGAATACCTGCCCTGTCTTCCTCGGCGACCGAGAGGGGTTCTGGGTAGATCTCAATGGAAGGGGCCAAGCTCTTTTCACGTTCAAACAGGTCTGAGCATCCCTCCCAGAGGCCTGTGTCGTGGCTGGCAGAGCCCTGGGTGTGCTGTGCTGTGCTGTGCTGTGCGACTGCGCTCAATATCATCTCGGGGTGAGAAGCGCTAACGTCTGCACCAGCCCACAAAGCTCCTTGTCTGCGTGCAGACAGCAGATGTTGAGAACTTTCCTCTGGAAACCACCTTTCCTTCACATCCTCTTTCATTTGATTTTCAATAAAAATGCTGGCTGGGGATGGTTCCCCAATGCCAGTGCCCTGACCCGGCGTGGGGCTGGCTGTCGGAATTAGAGACAGGGAGTTTATAACAAGTCAAGCGTCCCCAGTCCAGGCTCCCCTGCCCCGAGGTCTGCCAGGAGTTTGGGGGTTTGGTCCACTTTTCTGAGTGACAAGGGAAGGGGGCCAGCAGAAGGCAGCCGGGATGGGCGCCTGGGAAGAGGAAGAGATGGGGAATGAGAAATCTGAAGATGCAGATGAGGGCAGGAAGGGCAGGGGAGACGTGGCAGGGTCTTCCCTGAACCAGGGACCACAGGTGACCACCAGGCACTCAGCTGGGATGTCTGGAAGCGCCTGGCTCATCCTAAGACTGAAACCGCGTGGCTAGAAGCCGGTCACTGAAATAGCGACACCCAGGTGGACATTTTTTCATCACATTAGACATTTTTTCTTAGTTGCTCCCACACCCATGTTAACATTACAGATAGCACTGTCTGTACATCTGTGCTTTATACATTTCCTAAGAGGAATTTTGCCCTCTTGGGGGTGATACTGCCCCCACTGAGAATTCGTGATTGAAACCCAGCACCTGGACAGTCCCTGCCCATCCTAGGCTCTTGGTGAATAATCCTGACTGAATGGGGGCCGGAGGAGTATCCTTTTGTTTACTCTTCCAGCCCCAGCGCCTGGCACAGCATGTGGCCTAGACTGGACATTCAATACACGTTTGTTCAGGGGAAGAGTTCCCTCATTAGCATACAACTGACAAGTAATTATAAGAGACTGTTAGCTGCGATGAGTAGCAAATCAAACCAAGGAATGGCGTTTGGAGGACAGAACACAACCCCCCAGGACCTGGGAGAGGAAGCAGCTGCCAGTTCTGAAGCTCGCTAGAGGCGGAGGCTCCTTTGTGAGTGGGCGGGACTGAAGGATCGGATCCCACACGTCCTTTCTCACGGGGGTCACGATGGCTCCAGGCCCACAGGGCTCAGGGCACACGTGGAGGAAGGACACACCAAGCCACACTTTGCAAGGAACCTGGAGGAAACCTTTTTGTGCGCAGGAGGTTCTAGACACTGAACTCTGCGAGAGGGCTGGAGGGCCGGGGAGCTCGGTCTGTGCTCTCAGCTGAAGCCCCGCCCATCCACCGCTTCACCTACTCACATCCACCGCTTCACCTACTCACATCCACCGCATCACCTACTCACATCACCTACTCACATCCACTGCATCACCTACTCACATCCACCGCATCACCTACTCACATCACCTACTCACATCCTCTGCATCACCGACCCACATTCTGTTGAGACCAGAGGCGGCCTGAAATTCCAGGAGGCTTCACATCTCAGGGATGTACATCTTCCTACAACATCCAAGATATCGGGCCCACCCAGTACCTCCTCTGTCATCACACATCCCCAGTTGGTCCTCAGACAAAGCCTGGCTGCAGGGCGGTGTCAGCCTGCTCCCGGCTCGACCACATGTGCAGATGAGTAAGTGACAAGGCTCCCACTCGTTCCCACTTTGCTGGGTGGCAAAGGGCTCGGATCTAGGGGGGCCCTGGGGATGCGCTTTGCCCTCCGAACGTCCTGCTCTGGGGAGCACCCACCCTCTAGTCTTAGACCGCGGGGGTTGGTTGAGAAGAGACTTCTATTTCCCCACAATGTCCCTTACCTAGGATCACCTTGTTTTTTCCCAGTGATAATTTTGTCTCAGAATGATTGTGGCCTTTTATCAAACTCAAATATATCTCCTCTCTCCTTCCCAGTGAAAATGTGTCTGCTCTTGAGCTTCCTGAGAGCTTGCTTCTATTCTCTGCAAAGTGCGAGTGTGGGTTGGGTCAGTTCCAGTTCCGGGGCTGAACTGTGAACGGCAATGTTTCAGCAGGTTTAGGATTTCATAGTCTTGATTCTCAGCTCTTCAGAAAAGAGTATTCTAGAGGCTGCTTCCTTGGAATTCAAGAGAAATGCCAGTCGAAATGTTATTACCTGGATGTTTATTATCTTGAGGAAGGCACGCTGTGCTCACCTGGGTCAGGGACCTGCGTTGAGTTCCAACTCTCCTACTGAGCTGTGTGGCTCTGGACAAGTTACTTAAAGTCTCTGAGCCTTAGCCACCTCACCTGATAACGGGATAATAACGATACCCACTGCATTGGGTTGCTGTGAAGATTAAAGGCGACGATGCTCAGCTCTGTGCCTGGCAGACACTAAATGCTCAAACACATAACAGACGTGGGACCACTGACAACTGGGCTTCCTGCTGACCTCCTACTGCGTCCTCTCTTCTGCTTCTGGCTCACCTGCAAACCGGAGTTCTGCATCTTGTTCTTCACTGTCTCTACAAACACCCGTCTCTTTAACACAGAAAGAATAGGGGCAACATTTAGCCTACGTTCTTCTTTGACTTTTGCATCGAAGAAAAATGGATTTTTCTCACCCTTCAGATGCTACCCATCTGGATGGAATGCTGGGCCTTCCTAGGGACGGGGGCGGGGGACAGTGGGGTCTCTGCAAGGGGACTTGGCTTCGGGGCCGGCGATGCCACACTGTCCCGCAGAGCCCCTTAGGGGTCTCTGTCCCCCACTCCAGGGGAACCTGAGGGGAGGAGGCTGGTCCACCGAGGCCCGGGGGGAGCCTGTATTCCTCTTGGAGGAAAACTGCTTCAGCTGGAAGCAGGGCCACCAGGCCGGTGGGTGAGGCTGTAGACGTGGTTCTACGGTGGGTTCCCCCCAGGAATCCCAGGCCCCAAGCATGATGACAGCCGCAGCAGCCAGTCTCTGCGGGGACAGCAAATCCGGAGCTCACCCTGGGGTTTGGTTACTGTTGCTGACCCTGGTCTCCCCAAGACCCCACATCTCAGGGACAGTTCACTGAAGAGCCAGCAGCCCCGAGAGAGCGCGAGCTGGGACCTCCCTCACAGGTGGACACTTGGGAGGTGAACGTGCAGGGGCTTGGGGAAGGGCTGTTCTCACAGAGCCCTGAGGGCCAGGGAAGTAACAGAAGTGAAGCGAGCGGGTGGGGCTGCCAGTAACGCCCCAAGCCCAGCATCTTTCTAAGGGGCCTGGGAGATGGCGGCTGTGGGCCTGTGGGCCTAGCGCCACCACATCTCCCGCGGTTCCCAGTCAAGCCAAGAATCCAGAGTATTCCGTGAAAGTGCCGTATTTTGAAATGTTACTTAAAAAAATAAAAATCCCATGAGTCAAATGAGAACATCTGCGGGCTGCCGCCTCGCAGCGCCCGCTTCAGAGCCTGCCCCGGGCGCCTGCCGGGTGCTCAGTAAATCCTTGCACGCGGGTTGCCAGGTGAAACACAGGATGCCCAGTTCAGTCTGGATTTCAGAATGAAGCCAAAGAATGTTTTAGTGGATGTAGGTCCCGTGCAAGGTTTGAGACATACTTACACTAAGTAACTGTGTGTCGTGTATCTGAAATTCAGGCTTAACTGGGCATCTTGTTTTGTTTTGTCCCCTTTTAATTCCGGCAACCCTACTGGGCATTCGCAAAACTCACGGAGAAAGGAGGCCGGCCTTTGGGACGGGCACGGCGGCTCTAAGTCTCTTCCCTAGTCATGGAAGGTGCTAACTCAGTGGTTCTCAACCTTCCTCATGCCGCGACCCTTTAATACAGTTCCTCACGTTGTGGTGACCCCCAACCATAAAATTATTTTCGTTGCTACTTCATAACTGTAATTTTGCTACTGTTATGAATTGTCATGTAAATATCTGATATGCAGGATGTATTTTCATTGTTACAAATTGAACATAATTAAAGCATAGTGATTAATCACAAAAACAATATGTCATTATATATGTGTTTTCCGATGGTCTTAGGCGACCCCTGTGAAAGGGTCGGGTCGTTCGACCCCCAAAGGGGTCGCGACCCACAGGTTGGGAACCGCTGTGCTAACTTGTCTCAGAGCTCTGGTCTCTGCAGGCTTAGGCCCGTGTTTAACCAGCAGGTGCCCTCCAGGCCTTTTCTGTGGAGAAGGCCTTGAGCTTGCAGCTACTCAGTATTTATCACAAACCTAGTTGAGAGGAACTATGCTCATAAGACAGTCACATTCCCAGATATTATAAAGCAGTGCTTTTAAACCAACATCTTCCCTCCCCCCCCTTTTTTTTTGTAGGAGAACCCTTTACCCAAGCAAAATCCCTGGAAGAACTTGGCATATGAAAGAGGCAATGAAGAGCTTCTCTAGTGGAAGTGAGGTGTGTGTGTGTGTGTGTGTGTGTGTGCGCGTGTGCGCCATGTGTGCGTATATGGAGTCATTCTCTTCCATGGCACCCATGGGCTCCAGGGAAACCCAGTTTGAACATTGCTCCAAAATCTCTCTCTGGATTAGGTCCCATCAGTGGACAGCTGAGCGCCGAAGGGCAGAGCCTGGCCCCCGCACACCCGCGTTTCCTGGACTCACTGGGATGTGTGATGACATCAGTCTGCCTCAAAAGCTATTCTCAGACGTGGCCCAGCCAACCTCGCATTGCTATTCTTGGGATGCTGTTCATTATATCACAGTGTCCTCGCCAGGGAAGAGCCAGCATCGCCTTTGTTCTGAGAACGCTTCTGAGCATCGCATCCTGCTTGTCTCATGGACACCATGAGTCTGGACCACGCTGGGCTCCCCACTTCCCAGTGGCTGCAGAGAGCCCACAGGAAGTCAAACGAGGCTCCCCTGTGGTAGGGAGGAGGTGGCTACAATTGGCACCTTCATCCTCATTCCTGGCTCCATTTTGTACCCGCTTTTTCCTTTCTTTTACCCACTTGTTTCATTCTTGGGGCAGGGGTTCCTGGGGCTCCCCACTCCTCTCTTCTTCTTTTACGATCTTGTCTCCAAGTCTCCAAGTCCCCAGATCATGTAGAGCCTAGGATGGTTGCCCCATCAGCCAGAACTACACTTGGACTTCCCCTCTGCCCTCTCTCGCCTCCGGATACTGGGTTAGAGGCTTGTCTCTTAGGTCATTTGTTCAGATTGTGGGCAGGGGAGGGGCAGGAGAGGGGCAAGGGAGGAGGAGGCAGGGGCTGGTTGGGGAAGGGGAGGGAAGGAGGTATGTGTCTGTTCCCCAGGCAGCACACCCTGGCACTGAGCTCACAGTCTTTGAAAATACTACATGGGCTTTGTGTCTGGTGGCAAGATCAGAAACCCTCTCCATACCTGCCTCTCTTTCTCTTTGAAGGCACAGTTGCAAGATGCTGATTCTTTTGCATTTCTCTGTTCGTGGTCCTCTACACGTTCCTGAGGGAGACCCATCAGTGAGCAAGATTAGTGGGCAAAAGATGCGAGACGGGGGGCGGTAGGGTTCGGGCCAGGGCCTTTTTCTTCAGCCATCTTCTATCCCTATCCTGGGCCATCCTAACCATGTTTTTACTTTTTCATCCTTGTGTGGGCCAGAGGGTACCACCTCCCGCCCCCTACCCCATCCCTACCCCATCCCATCCTACACGACATCTGCCAATTTCTACTCCGCGGTCACACACACACAAGTGGCGCTGAGGGAACCAGGGTCTTGAGAATACCTGGGCCCAAGAAAATCTGGGAAAATAGTGAGTTGAAAGAACAGTGATAATGATGATGGTATAAGAGCATCTGTTGAGTGGTCCTAAGGGTTTTGTATACATGTTCTCATGGAATTGAATGCTATGTGGTCGGTGCCGTTTTTATTCTCATCTTAAAGATGAGGGATCTGAGCTAATTAAGCAGAGGAGAGGTGGTTCCTGAGACCACCTGGCAACGCTGTGGCCACGCCCCTTGGCCGGCGTTCCATTGGCTGGAAATTTGACCGGCAGGCCAGCGGGGCCTGCTTCCCCTGTCAGAAGCAGCCAGTGCACTTCAGCCTTTCTCACACTTGGGGCCCTGAGAGGGCTAAGCAAGGGCTTGCGTGCTTCTCAAACGGCCACTTCTGTGCGTTGACACATTTCCTATTGCAAATCCCAGCCTTAACCTCTTCACAAAAAGCATCTGGGCCTTTTCTGGGCTGGAGCCCTCGCTGTGTTCACCAAGTAGAAAGAGGCGACAAAGGAGCGGGGGGCTCTGGGAGCACAGGGAACGGAAAGAGGATGTGGGTCTGCTGCGCCTGACAGCGGCAGGACGCTCCCTGGAAACCAGAGTTAGTTGCCTTTCTCTCCCTGGTGGTAACCGAGCTTGCTGTGTGCCAGGCACTGCGGGCATCGTATCACTGTACCTCCCAGGGCCCCGTGAACAGATCCCATCGCTACCATTTCTGGTGGTTTTTGCTGAGGACCCTGAGATAGAGGCTCAGCCGCTGACTCAGGGTCCCTGGGGCGGAGGTGGGGCTTGAACCCTGTTTGTTAGACTCTGAAGTCCTCCTGCGTGAACTCCGACAGGCACTGCCGTCTGCTCTAGAGACGTGGGGAGTGGACTGGACCCAGCACAGCCTGGGCCACTGTCCCTGCCTTTCTATCACGTGGACGGAGCTGCGGACCCAGGACATTCCAGAGGCACCTGGAGGCAGTGACCACAGGGTTCTCTGGGGGATGCCCAGCACTGAGGATTTCTCTGCGTTTTATAGCAAGCCTCGTTTTCACAGCCACAGGTATTAATTAGTATGGAAGCATGCCTTTTGATTCTGGAAAGTTCCGTTTGGCAAAGAGAGGTTCAAACATTAAAACTACAAACTACATTTTCTGGGGGGAGAAGGGGGTGACCTGAAGCTCCAGGTGAGTAATTTCATTCCCCAGGGCTCCACCCAGGCCGTTTCTGTGAACAGGTAAAACCGTATGCTGGGGACTGAAAAAAAAAAAAATAAGGCTCTTTGTGGAAATATTAGGTGTAAAACTTAAAAAATAAAAAGGAATTCTATTTCCCTTTAACTTCGCTTTTAAAAATGAATACATACTCCTTGGAAGGAACTGATGAGAGACAGATGTATACAAGTTCGCTTCAGAATCCAGCAAAACTTTAAAAAGTTATCATTTTTTCCCCTGACAAACAGGTATTTCTGACAACATATCAATAGCCAATCTCAAGTGCAAACCCAAGCCCCGGTACGAAAACAGGGTAGGGGTGAGTGGAGGGCGAGGGGGCGGGGGATGCCCTGGTGAGGGGGATGGCGAGGAATGGGCGTGGAAAAGTGAGCCGGGGCTGGGGGTGGGGGGGCAGCAGGTGCCTGTGGGGATCCTGCTTCTGCGCTGGGCAGTCGGCGACATTACCCTCCGCCAGCCTCAGTGCTCCCCTCTCTCAGATGGGCTGGCCCTCGCCAGCGTTCTGCGCAGGCTGATGGGACAGAGCAAGCATGTGTCCGGTGGAGCAGGTGCCTGCCGCTTGGTAAGCGCTCGATAAATAATGCCAACAGCGTTGCCGTGCTCATGGCTCCGGTTCATACAAATCTGCCCCTCAGTTGTGAATTCCATACGTTTGAAAGTTCCCAGCTCTAGCTCTTCTGGGGTCCCCGTCACAGGTTCAACGTGGCTATCTCAGACCCTGTCCATTGAAGGATGTCCAGTGCCTGCATTGTGTATGAAGAGGCAGCTCATGAATAATGCATGTGAAGCTTGATTATGTAAATCCTCGGGTTTTCTTACATTTTTAGCCAGCGCATGACAATGGCCTTTTTTGGGGCCCTTTGCTGTCCCATTCTGTGGTCTGGTGCTTTAGGACGGAGCCTGCCAAGCCCTGGGGGGAGGGACACCCCGGGAGGGGTTAGCTCTCCAGAGGGCACATCAAAGGCAGAGCCAGAGCTCTGCCAGGCCCGGCTCTCCCTGGCGCTGCTCGCTGCTCGCTGCTCGGTGTGAAAGGAAACTGTCCTGTGCCTGAGGCAGCCCTGTGACACATGCGGACGGCGGGCTGTGATGTTTAATTTAACTCAGAGCAGCGGATGCCACATCTGGTGCTCCCTCAAAGCCGCTTTCATTTCTGGGGCTGCAGCCAGGGAGCCTGCAGTCTGGAAGGTGTGCAGGACGGAGGACAGGCTTCTGCAGGGATCTCATCTGAGTCAGCTCTTCACCTGTCTGCTCGGCACTAAAGGACATGCTCTTCAAGGACATCCATCCGTCCCCATCCACCTGTCCATCTGTCATCCACCTACCCCTCCATCCATCATCCATCCATCCATCCCCATCCACCTGCCCATCCATCATCTATCCACCTCTCCATCCATCCACCTCTCCATCCATCCATCCACCTACCCCTCCATCCATCCATCCATCCATCCATCACCCATCTATCCTTCCATCCATCCATCCATCCATCCACCTGTCCACTCATCATCCATCCACCTCTCCATCCATCATCCATCTATCTATCCACCATCCGTCCATCCATCCATCCACCAAATATTGGTTGTCTCCTATGTTCTGAGCAATCAGAATAGTGAAACCAAATCTCTATTCTCAGAGTTTCATCATCTATTTATCCCCAGGATGTGGCAGAACAATAAAAATGCAAATAACAGCCACTATGAAAACACACACACAGATGCACTTGAGGGAAGTTAAGCAACCGGCCCGAGCCCTGACCGGTTTGGCTCAGTGGATAGAGCATCAGCCTGCGGACTGAAGGGTCCCAGATTTGATTCCAGTCAAGGGCAGGTACCTTGATTGTGGGCACATCCCCAGTAGGGGGTGTGCAGGAAGCAGCTGATGGTGTTTCTAACTCTCTATCCCTCTCTGTAAAAAAAAAAAAAATCAATAAAATATATTAAAAAAAAGAAAAGAAACCGGCCCGAGATCACACAGTGAGTGGCAGATCTCGGGTCTAAACCTAGGTCTGTCTGATGCTAACGCTATTCTGCCACCTTCCTCTGTCCGGGTCGGCGGGGCAGCCTCAGAGCTTCAGCTCCCAGTGGGGCCTCTCACCTGCTGCGGCCTCCTGGCCCGGTTGACCCTCTTCTCCTGAAGCAGCTGCTGCTCAGTGCGCTCCAGGGCCTCCTTCAACAGCGCCTTCTCCTCGGCCCCCTTGTAGATGTCGTCCTCCAGCTTCGCCACCTGTGACTGGTACATCTGAATGGACACTTTGCTCTGCCTGAGCGTACGGGAGAGACAAAGCCTCTTTTCCCCTCATCCTTCTCAGCCACCGTCAATGTCCCCGACCCGGGGGCTTCTCCAAATACTCCCAGACCCCGCTGTCCTAGTGTGTTCATTACACGCAGGGGAGAATGACAAAGCTTTGGGGGAGTAGAGAGCGGGATAAATAGCGAATCGGCTGAGTCAGTGAAGCATGAGGGGGCAGAGGGTGTGTTAGCGGCCCCTCCCAATTTCCCGGCGGGGGTGGGGGGGTGGGGGGGGCGCCGGGGTGGGGGGAGACCTGCGGCCCCTGACAATGTGCTGGAGCTGTGGCAACTCCACAAAGGCTGGAAGGTGAGACTCAGGTGCAGCTCACTCATTAAGAGAGAGCGGAGAGCGGAGAGCCCTGCGTACTCCGGTGGCCGCTGTGTCACCGAGAGACTTGTCACTTCCAGGCTCTAGTCATCCATCGTCCTGCCCCCTCAGAGCCCCCCAGATTTTAGTTGTTCCACACCCAGGTTGGTGCCCTGCCCTGAGGCTGAGCCGGGGGCATGGAGGCCTGGGCCTCCGTGGGGACACTCGGTACCTGAGCTGGTCAACGTCCTGCTCGTATCCTCTCAGAAGCTCCTCCTTCCTCTCCAGCCGGCTCTTGAGCTGGGTGATCTTATCGAACACCAGGTCGAGGTCCCTTTGCCGCAGCTGGTTGACTCGCTCCCTCTCTTGGGGGGAGAGGTGTTTCATGGACACGTGACCTGCCATGTCCTTGATGTTCATCAGGCTCCCCAGCGTCTTGCTCATGTCCAGGTACTGCAAGGAAGGCGGCGCGCGGGTAAGGGGCCTGGCCGGGGCCGCTGCTGGCCGGGCTGAGGCGGCGAACGCCTCGTTCTCATTCACCCGTTGGCAATCGCAGGGAGCAAACCCACGTTTTGGAAATGAGTGCAATTAGGGCGTTTAGGACAATTTTCATTTTCTCCACATGCATTTACACTCCGTCTTTTTGAGAACTGGGGGAAAGTGACAACAGTTATAAACATTCCGCTGGGGTCGTGGGCGGGCCTTGTGGAGCCATTGTAACCACCAGCTGTGCACGCAGGGCGGGTGTTTACACTACCCTGAGGTTCACACGGACTGCAGGGGACCCGGGGTCCGACAGGAGGCTGTCTGTCTGTACATACCAGCTTTTCGCTGAGATCCAAAGCCTCGGACACGTCCATTTTCCCCGGCTTCTCGGTGGCCAGGTTGGCAAAGCCATTTTGAGACTGAAATAAGAGAAGAGTTAAAAACTCTTGGCGTCCCGTGACGGATGCCTGCATCCGGAAGTTGAAGCGCTGTGCGTTGCCAAAGAATAACTCGGCAGAGTTGATTTTGATTTTAGTCCCCGACCTTCTAGTCTGATTCCTTTGCCAACTGCTTTCTGGTAACTGTGTCCCCACCCTTCAGAGAGCAAGCCCCTTTGAAAGGATACGTTGCTTGTCTTTTCTCTGGTCACTGTCTTCCATCTAGACCAGCGGTTCTCAGCCTGGGGTGATTCTGCTCACCCTTGTTCCCCCTCCCCCAGACATTTAGCCATGTCTGGGCACCTTGTTGGTTGTTAAGCCTGGGGGTGGCGGATGCTGCTGGCATCAGCGGGTAGAGGGCAGGGATGCTGCTACACACCCCACAGCACCTAGGGCGGCCCACGACAAAGAATCACCTGGCCCGCCAGGCTGGTGTGGCTCAGTGGCTGAGCATCGACCTATGAACCAGGAGGTCAACAGTTCAACTCCGGTCAGGGCACATGCCTGGGTTGCAGGCTTGGTTCCCAGTGGGGGGCGTGCAGGAGGCAGCCAATCAATGATTCTCTTTCGTCATTGATGTTTCTATCTCTCTCTCCCTCTCCCTTCCTCTCTAAAATCAATAAAAAATATTTTAAAAGAAAAGAAAAAGAAAAAGAATTACCTGGCCCCAAATACCGGTAGCACTGATGTGGAGAAAGCCTGGTCTAGATGCCCAGCCCCCAGGAAGCGGGAAGGATGCTGTTTTTTCTCACTCTCCCATTTCCTGGGCTGCCATGGTCCCTGGCAGAGTGGCACTCCGTGGGTGTGCTTGTCGAATGAATGAGCGAAGGTTAAATAGAGAACAGCCCTCCTCCTTTTACTAAAGGAACCTGATTTTTATGCAGCGGAAGCTACACCCTCACAAAATTTGGCTCAGCCTTCTCCTGGTGCTGGGGCCTGGTGGGCGAGGGCCCTTCGGACCCTTCCCAGGGACTACGGGGGATGGTGCTCAGAGCTGTGCACTCACTAAGACCTAGTCGGCCAGCTGGCTGCTGGGAGGCCCTACCGACTGCATGGAAAAGCCACCAGACCGATCAGGGAAGGACCACAGAGGGCCAATTCATCTCATTCAAAAGCTAAACTGGGTGTTCAGTGCTTGCCATGTAGCATCTCTTAGCCCATACCCTTTGCTGGCACTATACTGCAAGCCTCTGAGATAAAAAACAACACCCCCTCCCAAATATAAAAGCATAGAGGCCCCCAAAGTGGCTGTGACAGAGAAGAGTGGAGACATTGATTTAGATATTTATTGAGAGGAGAATAAAATAGGGTGTTTGGAGATGACATTAAGCCGGGCATGTCTGCTGTAAAAAGAACCTGAAATGCCGCTCAGGGTCCTCACCTCCTTGAGCTGCGGCCTCGGCACCCCTCTACAGACCCCCCCTCTTCTCCTGCGGGAGGGTCACCTAAGGAAGAGGTGACACAGTCCCCGCCCCCTTCTCTGCAGTCTAGCAGGGCGCCAGAGGCAGACTGCCAGGGACACAGCCCTGGCTGCATCATCCATCACTCTGTGACCTTGGGTGAGGGAGGTACTTGACCTCCAGAAGCCTTGAGGTTTCTTATCTGTAAGCCAGGGATGATAAGTCACTAGACCCAGGCTGCTGAGAGGATTAAATGAGGTAATGTGTGTAGAGGGCTTCGCGCAATGCCTGGCGCAAGTCAGCGCGTAACAGATGTCAGCTGTTCTTCCTCCTGCTGCTTCTCGTCTTCTGACTTTAATTACTGCCGACCTTGAAGGGCCGAGGTCTTCTAAGAAAGTTGGGAGGTTTCGTGCTCTGTGGTGTCAGGGGTGGGATCAGCGGTCAGAATATGAGATGTAAATATCTGATATGCAGGATGTATTTAGGCGACCCCTGTGAAAGGGTCGTTCAACCCCCAAAGGGGTCACGACCCACAGGTTGAGAACCGCTGGTTCAGATCCACCGGTGGCAGCAAGCCCCGCCCAGTGGCTCCTGTGACTGACCCTGACCTGAGCTGTCCATCCTTATGTGTCAATCAAATACCCATTTAGGGTACAGGGCACTTTCAACGTGACAACAGATTACTTCTGAAAATCCTGTCAAATAAACTATGCCCCTAAGAGAGGAAGGCTTTCTTGTATAATACTGTTTAAATCCTAGTGAATAATAATAGCAGCCATCATTGGTTAAGTGTTCATTGTGAGCTAAGTGGTGGGATAAGCCCTTTACACAATTACCTCCTTTCATTTTTTTTTCATCATCACTTTGCAACTGGGCCCGTGGAGGCCCCGAAAGGTTACCAGCCTCACCTAAGGTCACACAGCGTTCAGAACCAGGATTCCAGCACAGCCTCTCCTACTCCAGAATGGCATCCTCGTAATCACGGCTCCCTCTGCTACCCTTTATGTGTTCATGTTTTTCAGTTTACAGCAAAAAGCAAACTTCAGGCCAACTCATGGCATCACGCCACATATTAGCCCGTTGAATGTTTTCTGCAGATGTGAAAAGCAGGGTCCACCAGAGGCTGACCTGGCCCCGTGTCGATGCAGAGATGCATCATGCAGTGCGCAAACGGAGGCCATCTTTCTATTCTAACACGGGGCTGCTGGGACGGGAGGCACTGACCAGTCGGTACAGACAATGGCCCATCCTGGCCCCGAACCACCAATATGCACGGCCGTGCCAGGACACACAGCCAGTGTCTGCCCTCATGCCCGCCCTCTCCATGTTGTCCGTCAGGCAGGCAGGGACAAACTGGATTTGGTTACCGCTTGGATCTCTATTCTTGAGAGAGCTGGCCAATCGGGGTTTGCGTCCAACATTTTCTGGACATTTTTTTCCATTCTGAGAGTCTTTAAGTCTTGAAATGATTTATTCTGGTGGACCTTATCGTCTAGAAAAGAAACGGTTTCGATTCAGAGGAAAGGCTCAGTGGTTGCATGTAATACGCACAGCTACTCTTTACTGGTCTTGTCCAAGGGCACACAGCTAATGGGAGGCTGCCTCACGGGAACAGGATGGAACTTGAACCCAGGCTTCTGGGTCCTAGCCCAGTGCTCCGCCCAGCAGCCACCCCAGCACCCGGAGAGCCCCATCCCCTCTAGGCAGGGAATTCTGGGGGGTTCCCCAAGGTCGGTCCTTGTACCATGTTGGTCCATGAGAAAGTTTCCACCAGGCCACAGTGAAAAAAGAAAAAGTAGGACAATGTATGGGTTTCATGAAACCCTACTTCTTTAATATCAAGTTCTGCCCTTGACTCGGAGATCATGTCTGCCCATCTTGCTTTTTTGTATTACAACATCCTTTTGGTTATGAAATGACAGGGATAGAAGACGGTGGTCCTGGAAAATTGATCAGTTCCCAAAGTGAACCCCCCTGGAGGTTGTTCCTCTGCTCCCAACCTCTGAGAACGTTTGATCTTATCAAGAAAGTCCCCCCCCTCCCCGCCCCCCCAGCTCTATGCAAGGAGAGGCAGACGAGGAAGGATGGCACTTACTTGATGAGCCTGAATTCTCGAGTTCTTTAATTCGTGCCCGGAGTTCGGATAAGGCCTTTTTCTGACGCTGAATGATTTCCTCGTGCCGGGACCCTTTGCACTTGGCCCCCAGGTCGCAGAAGGACTGCTCCTGCGGTGAATGGGACGGACGGCGGCTTTACTAGGGATGAGAGCCTCTCCCTTACACGTGGAGAAACGTGAACAATTCACGCGCAGCAGAAACCTGGCCACCGAGTACTTTGGAAAGTACCATTAAGGGGGGGGGCTTCAGCTGAGGAGGAATTTCAATCTTTCACTTCAAATATAAATTCACAGCTCGGAAGATTTCCAACTTTCCTCCCTGCTTAGCACAGCCGTAAACAAAAGAGCCCCTCCAGGTTACCTCCCCACGTCTTGTTTATATTTCTTTCTAAGCTCGGTTTCCATATGTTGTCATTCTGGGCTCATCTCTGAACAACACATCACATTCTGCTCTGGACGGAAATGTGTAGATGAGAACACACAGGATGCCTGCTTCTTCACTGGTAGTAAGGATGGTGAGTTAGTATTTGCCAGGGGGGATTTGGTAAATGGGCTCTCGGCTGGTCTGGAGAGAGGAAACGCTTCCCCGGAGCCCCCAGGAGCCCCCAGAACAGCATGTCCAGCAGAACTTCTGAGATGGAGGGAGCCTTCTGTATCTGCACTGCCGGGCCTGGCAGCCACCAGCCACACAGCTGGAACCGGGTTTACGAAGGGTACAGACAAGGGAAGGCCTTCCTCATCGTCTGGGGTCCGTGCACCCCTTTGAGATTCGGCAGAATGCAGGGTTCCTTCCTCCAGAAAAATCCATGTACACACAACGCAGCGCATACAACTTCTGGGGGTTTAGGGGTCCCCCTGAAAACCAGTCATGTTACGTGTTGTTAAGCAACACTTCTCTCGGGTAAGCAATTCACCTCTGCGGGCCAAGACTTATTCTAAGGCTCTGGGGACGCAGCAGCGAGTAAAACTGGCCGAATCCCTACTGTCCTGGATTCTGTATCCCGGTGTGGGAGACAGACAAACAAGATAAGCAGGGGAGATGTAAGGGGGACGGTGGTAGGTGTTAAGGAGAGAAAATGGAAATGGAATGGGATGTTAGCAATGGCGTTCAGTTGTAGATAGAGCTGCTAAGGAAGGTCCCAGGCAAAATGGCAAGAAAGGGAAGGAATTGACCATTTGGTTCTTTTACTTATTTATTTATTATCTTAAATATATTTTTATTGATTTCAGAGAGGAAGGAGAGAGAGAGAGATAGAAACATCAATGACGAGAGAGCATTATTGATCGGCTGCCTCCGGCACGCCTCCCACTGGGGATCGAGCCTGCAACCGGGGTATGTGCCCCGACTGGGAATCGAACAACCATGACCTCCTGGTTCACAGGTCGACGTTCAACCACTGAGCCACGCTGGCTGGGCTAGACCAGGGTCTTCCATGTGTGGTGGGCATGGGTTCTCAAGAGCAGCAGGAGCGATCAAGCCCCAAAGCATAAACACTTATCTGCCTTGTGTTTGCTCATATCCCATGAGACAAAGCAAGTCACGTGGCCAGAGTCAGTTTGGGAGGGGCTCGGGTTTTCACAATCTACCCACATCCAGTGTTCTGTTATTTGAAACAATGCAGCAGGGCAGCGAGGCTCGGGGGCAGCCTCTACTCCGCATGAAGAGCACACCCGAGCCCGGCGTGACCCCAACTCACGGCCCTCTGGGAACTTGTTTATTTAGGGAAGATGGAGATTCTTTCTCATACAACTCTTAAGCCCTCTGACCCACTCTGGCTTAGAAAGCAGGAAGTGGCCGGAGGGAGGAAACCGTTCTGAGACGGAACAAATACTTTTTCCCTTTTATCTGGCTCTGCTAATCCCACCCCATAAGGGAAAGTAATAACAATCCATCCCAACAAACACGGGTCCCCTGTGGGCAGAAACCCTGTGCGTCCTCCCCTGAGCCCAGCACAGGACCAGGCACACAGCAGGTGCTCAATAGTTGTTGAATGGATGAATGAATGAATGAATGAATGAATATGGGCCAGGTCTCACACTAAGGGCCTGGGGTTCCAGCAGGAGTGAGACTTGCTCTCTTCCCCACGGAGCTCAGCCCGTCGACCCGCTGCAGCCCCAGCTCATGGCCATCCTGAGCAACAAGGAGACGCTGTTCAAGGGCTCTGGACAGCGGTGGGTGCCAAGGACAGCTGCTGGGCCTCGAGCCCTTTCGTTTGAGCTGTGTGCGGCCCTGGCTCACGGCTGCTTGGCAGGAGGGAGGCATCTGTGAGGACGCGGGAAGGCAAGCTGACACATTTGGCCCCGTTTCCAAGTGAAAACTCAAAGCCCATGACTGAAGCGCCCTGCTCTCTAGTTTCATGAAGCAAAGGGGGGAGTCACATCCGGGGCCTCCCGGAAACCCGGGGCCTCCAGGGAGCACTGGGCCCACAGCAGCCCGCCACGGACAATGGGAGCATCACGGCCCCAGCCACGGGCAGAACGTGAGTGCCATCTTCGAGGGTGGCGTGATGGAGGCTGTTCTCACATGTACTCCCTGTTGCTGCGAGGCTGGGACTTCAGGCCGACGGAGGTTTCTGGGTGGGGACCCGAGAGAAGTCGCCAGGGGACAGCCACAGAACATGAATGGCGGTGCTCTTTGGGAAGGCAGAGTGGCCCTATCGAGCGCAATTTAGGCTGTCCTCTGGACCCAGCAATTTAGATACAGTATTTTTGTTATTGTTGTTAATCCTCATTCAAAGGTATTTTTCCACTGATTTTTAGAGAGTGGAGAGAGAGGGAAAGACAGAGAGAAACATCAATGTGAGAGAAACACATTGATTGGTTGCCTCCTGCACAGGCCCCCACCAGGGCCTGGGCCGGGAGGAGCCTGCAACCAAGGTACCTGCCATTAACTGGAATTGAACCTGGGACCCTTTGGTCCACAGGCTGATGCTCTATCCACTGAGCAAACCGGCTAGGACAGGATACAGTATTAACTACAGTAATGTGGGAATGCAGAAGCCACTGACATCTCCATCAACAGGGGGCTGCTTGGACAAAAAGGGACACAGTGGATTCTATGCAGCCATTTAAAAGCAGAGGTAGATCTTACTTGAAAAGATGCCCATTCAATAGTTATGTGTGTAGTATATAAATGGCTTGATACCATTATTTTGCAAAAAAAAAAAATCTCTTAAATAAATATATGTATGGAGGGAGGAAGGGGAGGTAAGGACACATATGTAATACCTCAATCAATAAAGAAAATTTAAAAAACTTAAAAAAAAGAAGTTAAAAAATAAATATATGTACAGGGTGGGACGCAAAGTAGGTTTACAGTTGTGAGTACATGAGACAGTTCATTCTTGTATTATTATTTATTAACTAGAGGCCCGATGCATGAGATTCATGCATGAGATACATGCATGAATGTATCTCATGCAGCCATGGCTTCGTCTGAAGGTCGTCCAGAAGGTCGTTCAGCTGTCTGGTCTAATTAGCATATTACACTTTTATTATTATAGATTATTGTATAATTTTCCATACGAACAACTGTGAGCCTACTTTTGCCAACCCTTGTATATATAGGTCTGTTTGCGTTGAGTTTATAAATAAAATGTATTTCTCAACAACCCCACGATGTGATTAGTGAGGGTCACTTCTCCCACTTTCCGGACGAGGGAATTGGCTCAGTGACCTCCTGAGGCCACAGTTTCGGAGAAGAGGACCCAGGCAGACTAGACCCGAGCCAGGTCTCCACCCACTGCCCAGTCACACTGTGTAAGGATGTGCCGGGGCTGCTGGCGCCTGTGCCAACCTGCTGACAGCTGGCACCTCTGGTGACGGCATTGGAGGGGCAGGACTCCTGCTGTTTTACTGGCACCTGGCACAGAAGCACGTGCTGATTTGGGAACTTAGAACGAGAATGTTTTCCAAAGCCAGGAAAGCCACCACCGGGCTCTTCCTTCCTCAGCCTGTCCTTCGGGTGCCAGGGCGGGGCGGACACTCACCTCCTGGCTGCTCACGAAAATGTCGGTGAGGGTGGGTTCCATCTGCACCGAGATGTCACACGTCTGGGCCGTGCTCCTGGGCCTCGGCAGCTTCTCCCTGGGCGGCTGGGGCCTGCGTTTCTCTTGGGAGGCTCTGGGGCAGAGGCGATGCGTCACGGGGCTGCACAAGGTTCCGGGGGCCACGAGTTCCCACCCCCCACCCCCCACCCCATGGGACAGGAAAAGGAGCTCCATTTTTATGGTAACTGAAGTCTCCCAGCCCTCAAGTCTCCTGCCCACAGATCGTAGGGAGTTTAGTCTCAGGGGACTTGCAGGAGAGTGGCCAGGGCGGCAGGCACCCACCTGCCCTTGCTTCCCACCTGGGTCTGCGGGATACCTGCTGTGCCCGTACGGGAGCATTTGTTGTGTGATGCTCTTTCCTACTCTCCGATGGGTAAGCCCGTCCAGGTCTCATAACAGTCCCATGAATGGGGGACGCTCCTGGCCCTATCTGACCGACAGGAACAGAGACACACAGCAATTTGCCGTGGTCACGGGGCTTGTAAGTGGAAATGCCTGGCTTTGAACCCAGACAGCACGGGTCTGGAGCCTGTTCTTTTAACCACTGTGTGACTCTGCTTTGGCCATGAGCCCCGAGGCACGAGAAGCCACAGGGTCTACACAAGACATCAGTTTTGCTCACACTTTCTTGGGGGAAAACATTATTTTTATGTCAACATTTGGACAAACTATGGATGAAAATGCAAAGTCACATGTCCTTTTTAGACAAATCCATGGGACGGGGATATTTAACATTTACTTTGAGCTGACCTCAGACACCCCTAGTTGATACATTTGTTTAACAAATATTTATTGATTTCCTTCAGTGCTAGGCGCTGCGTGACTGCCGGGAGGCAATGTCAGGCAAGGCCTGTTCTCAGGGAGAAGGCAGACCATTGAATGGGCAATTAAACACAGCCTGACTGAGAAGTTAGGGTAGGTGAAGTGAGGGGCTGAGGGTCCCAGGCAGAGCAGGAGCCCTGGTCTATATTTGGGGAGGGTGAGTGACAGAGGACTTCCTGGAGGAAGTGGCATTTAAGCCGGGACCTGTCATCTGGAATATTGGGCAGGAATCTTTGGGAAGCACAGGACTTAGCAAAGGCCTGTTCTACCTGATAAGGCTGTGGAGCAATGAAACATGTCATTCATTAGTCCCTTCATTCATTCTTCATCCATCCATCCATCCATCCATCCATCCATCCATTCATCCATCTACCCACCATGCATCCATCCCACTCCTCAATCAGCACTTACTGCCCACCTCTCTGTGCAAGGCTCCCGGGGCTCTCAGGTGTACCTGGGCCCTGCACGCCGTGCAGACCTTCTCACACACCTGAGTGCCTCCTTGAGGTCCTCCAGCTCCCGGTCCTTCTTCGCCACCAGGCTGGTCACCTTGGCCATCTTTTCCTTGAGCGCACCCAGCTCTCTGTTTTGCTGTTGGACCAGGGCCACGTTCCTCTCCAGTTCCACCTTCTGCTTCTCATTAAGTTCCCCTGGGAGCAACAGGAAAGCTGGTGAGGGGGTGTCCTGCCTGGGGTCTCCACGAGGGGCCACAGCAGGGTCCTCTGCCAGGGTTCGAGACCCACGAGGAGGGCCCGCCCTCCAGGAATTCTCTCGGGGCTTAAGCAACAGCCAGGAAGTCTGCTTGCGTCTGAGCAAACAACTCCTGTGAGTGCTGGCTCTAGGAGGACCGTGTGCTCCGGCCTTAGCCTAGCATTACAGTGCAGGTGCTGTCTGTCCCCGCCCCTGTACCTATGGCACTTTAGGGCACTCCGGCCACTTTCCGCTGCCTGCTTCTGCATCTCTTTGCCTAAAGCAGTGGTTCTCAACCTTGGCTGCACATTAGAATCACCTGGGAATCTTTTTAAAATCCTGGTTTCTGGGCCTCATCCTCCAGAAATTCTGTTCCTTTTTACTAATGTTGTGGTCCCACCCCATAACAAAGAAACAGAATTTCCGGAGGATGAGGCCCAGAAATCAGGATTTTAAAAAGATTCCCAGGTGATTCTAATGTGCAGCCAAGGTTGAGAACCACTGCCCTAGAAGGAATACCTGGCCCTGGGTCCCAAAGCTGGTGAGTGTGAGGGCTTGTGCAGGTGGCTCTGCCCCAGGAGGGAGCTTTTGATCTGGGGGCAAATTCTCAGTGGTGACAGGAGAGTCTCCCCGAAAAGGAGCGTTGGGCCTCATCGCAGAGGTCCTGCGCCCTCTGGGGAGTGACCCGTGGCCCCTGGATATGGAGTCAGGGCCATAGTCGGGATCCAGCTTTTGCGGACCCCACTGTAAGTGCTGTGACCCCAGGAAAGCAGACTGAGCAGGGCTGTTAAGGCCACGCTTTCCAACTCTTCAGCCCCACTTCTTTCCTTCCTCAAAGTGGGCCAGGAAGTCAAGGGACCCGGGCAAGCGTACGAACCTCTCAAATCTGACATTCGGCTGTGGGCTTCCGTAAGGTTTTTCCTTAAGCTCATGATGACCTCCTGCTGAGACAGGATCTCCTTCTGAGCAGTCACCAAGTCCTCTCTGCAAGTCACAAAACAGGCAAAGCCGGGTCAACCCCGACCCGTGGTGTCTCGGTGCCTGGAAGGGACCAGGCACAAAGGCCCAGTGATGCTCCACCAATGATGGTCCAGGGATACCGGTCCCAGCAACGGGATAAGCACGTGCTTTAATCATTCTCAAAACAAAAGTCATTTTTATGTTCATCACTGAAGATAAACACATCGCGTCCAGCTGGCATGGCTCAGTGGGTGAGTGTCGACCTATGAACCAGGAGGTCAGGGTTCGAGTCCAGTCAAGGGCACATGCCTGGGTTGTGGGCTCGATCCCCAGTGGGGGACATGCAGGAGACAGCTGATCAGTGATTCTCTCTCATCATTGATGTTTCTATCTCTCTCTCCCTCTTCCTCTCTCTGAAGTCAATAATATATATATATAAAAGAGAGAGAGAGAACAAAGGGCCCTGGCTGGGTTCCGTCTGAGGCTGAAATATGACTTTGGGGTTGGGAGGGATCTTCAAAGTCATTTAGTTTAACCTCTGAACTTTGAACCCCTCTAGGACCTCTCCACCAAGTGGTCCCCACTGCTGGCAACCTCTGCTCTCGGCTGCCTCGACCACCTGCTCACCGCAGTGTGAGCCAGCATTTCCAGAGCGACTTCCGTGCGCCCGGCCCGAGCCTCCTTGTTTCATACATGAGGAAGCCGAGGTCCCGCCTCACACAGCTGGAGAGGGTTGAGTTGGGATTTGAACACAGATCCACCCCGGCTTTTCCACGATGACCTCCTGGGTCATTCTTTTCTTGCTAAAAGAATCAAGAAAGTCAAATAACAGCAAGCAGACTCTGGACTCCACTCCCTTTTTCAGATTCCGACAACGCGGCCAGAAGTGGGAGTTTGGTGGGTTTGTCATTGCTGGCATGCACGCCAGGGCGGGTGCTCTGGCGCGGACACGGCCTCTGGGTACTCACATCATGTGGTCACACACTGCGTCTTTGGTGCGGCTCTCCTGCGGGGGCCCCGGGGGACGGTCTTGCTGCGTTGCCTTCTCCTGGGCTGAATCAGGGACATGTGAACATCATTACAGTCCTGCCACCCGTGCCTTCTTTCCCCGATGCGTGTTAACCCATCAACACACCTGCACCTTCCCCCACTTATACACTCTCCCTACACCCGCAGTGCTCTCCTCGTAATGGGGCATACCACAGATTCTGTGTCACAGGCTGAGGACTCCCCCCACCCTCCCTTTGAGCTCATGAAATCCTTCCAGCTACTCTCTAAGGCACAGATCAATAACTCCATGCAGACAGAGAAATGGACACAGGAGTGACGGAACCTGTGTCCACTCAGCCAGCTGGTGAGAGGTGGAGCCCTAACCACTGGGTCACACCTCCCGCCCTACTTCCTCCTCTGCACTCAGACAAGAGTCGTGCCCTTACTACATCTTCCACTTACTCCCCAGCCCACTGCCTTCGGCTTCCACCCTCACCACTCAATCACATGCTCATTCATTCATTCATTCATTCGACAGTTCAGTGCTTTATGGTCTAAGCGTGGGGTGACCAAGCTGTCACCCTTCAGGTCCCAGCTTAAGCATCCTCCCTCTGACCTGGACCTGGCCTGGGAAACTGAGTCCCACTCCAGGCCCTGGCCATGGTGCCCTGCTCATCTTGGGTCACCTGTCAGGGCAGTATTTTGGTTAACTGAAGGGACCCTGCCTGCTTGCCCATCACTGAACCTTCAGTGCCTAGAATGAACTTGGAACATAATAGATGCTCAATTAAGTGTGTGGAGTGAATGGATGCATGAGGTGAGCCCTGAGAGCTCGTCAACTGGCTTGAGACCAGGACCATGATTCTCAACCAGGGGTGAGTTTGCTCCCCGTGGGGGTCACTTGTCAATGCCTGGAGACATTTTTGGTTGTCACACTGGGGTGTGGAGGGTTCTACTGGCATCTGGTGGGTGGAGGCCAGGGATGCTGCTCAACACCCTACAGTGCACAGGACGACCCCCACCCCAAAGAATTATCTGGCCCCGAATGTCAATAGCGCTGAGGCTGAGAAACCCTGGCCCGAGGCCTTTGCTTCCAGAACTCTTCTCCGAGAAGTGACGTTCATGACCCCTGACGTTTAGAGCAGCTAGAGAACCTCTCCAAGCAGCCGGCGTCTTGGTCTTTTAGGGCAAATACATGCTCACTACTCCGAGTTCCGTTTCAGCCTCGTTGGGGTTTAGCTTTTAAGAAACAACCCCTTGCTGGTAACAAAAGTGCATTAAACAAAGTCACAAATTACAACACAGAGGGGAGCCTTTGAACGGCGCCTGCCTGGGGTGGGGGTGGGGGTGGGGGGTTCCCTGCCATGCCACTCCGACAGCCCTGGCAGCCCTGGCAGCCTGCGCCTCCCTGGATGACTGGCCGGGCACAGAGGCTTCCAACTCCTCGTCGTCACTTCTGTCACACCCGGGCCTCGAGGGCCCCTAACCGTGTTGTGTAACAAGAACGAAAGGGGCGCCAGGGGATCAGTGAGCTTCTCAGTGAGCAGAAGCCCGTTTCTTACCCAGCAGCCTCTTGGGGCCCACAGGACAACCAGAACCTGCCCCGACACTCAGGTTCCTCAGGGTCTCTTTGGACCTACCCAGGTCATTGTTCTTCAAAGCTGCGAGCTCTTCTTCTATTTTCTGGTGATGTTCGGTCACTTTTCTGAGTCTTTTTTCTAGACTCACGATCGTCAGGGAGTGCTGTTTGATCTGCTCCTTGTACCCCATGACTTCTTCTTCAAACCCCGGTTTCAGTGATTCTCGTTCTTCCTGGAGGGCCTTGATGGTCTGCTGTTGCAGCTGTATCCGCCCCTCCATCATGATCTGGGGAAACAGAAATGACTAGTGTGACCCCGAGCGGCTGCTCTGACAATAACAACAGTAACACGTCCCCTTTGCGCCCACAGCCACTGAGCTTGGTCCCACCGCAGGGCCTCTGCATGTGTGTTGTTCCCTCTGCGTGGTACACTGCTTCCCTGGCTCCTTGCATGGCTGAATCCTTCCCGAGTTTCAGGTCTTCCGTGCCACCTCCTCGGGGAGGCCCTCCCTGATTGCCTAACCAGAGGCGCAACCTGAGGTACTTTCCATTCCATCATCCTGTTTTGTTTCCTCAGAGGCACTTAGCACCATCCGAATTCTCCCGTGTCTTTGTTTCTCACTCCCACCAGCATGTAAGCTCCATGACAGCAGATACTGATCTTTTTAAATTTACCAACACGCCCAGCATCATCGGTGTCTAGATCCCTGCCACAGCATGGGAGCCACATGCTCAGTAAATACTCATTGAATTAATGAATGAATGATTTCATAAGAAAAAAGTGGATGGCCTGGCTGGTGTGGCTCAGTGGTTGAGTGTCGACCTCTGAACCAGGAGGTCATGGTTTGATTCCTGGTCAGGGTGCATGCCCTGATTGTAGGCTCAACCCCTCATAGGGGAAGTGTAGGAGGCAGCCAATCAATGATCCTCTGTCATCATTGATGTTTCTCTCTCTCTGAAATCAATAAAAACACGCAAAAAAAATTAAAAAAAGAAAAGAAAAAGTGGATGACTTTGTATTTCCTAAAAACTTTGTATTCCCAAAAATTACGCATGGTCTCCAAATGGTGAGTCAGACCCTTTGCCGTGACCACCTTCTCCTCCCCAGGGCTCTTCTCGGAGCGTCTATCCCAGAGCCTCATCCTCACCCCATCCTGCCTCTCGGATGAGTCTGTCTTCTCTCTAATGACCTCGTTCTCCTGCTCCCCACACCCCGCTGTATTTTGGGCCCCTGGGCTCAATCTCCTCCCCATGTGTCAATGCTTCGCCTGAGAAACCCACATACGTTTGGCAAAGTCTGAGGTCAGTTTTGGTTGTCCCACCTGTGGGGAGGGAGCTGCTGGCGTCTGGTGGGCAGAGATCAGGCTGCTGAGCATCCTACAGCCACAGGAGGGTCCCCAGGGAAGGCCTATCTGACCCACAGCCTCGGCAGCAGCAGCGTGGAGGCCGGGCACCATCCCCCCCTCCCCCCAGCCCCTGCCCTCCCCATTTCTGAACCCCTTGTTCTCATGGCGCTGTGATCTTGCATGGAGAGGAGAAGTCTGTCTCTTACCATCTTTGTCTTGGCAGTTTCCAGTTCAGCTAACGCCTCATTTAATTTCATGGCCAGGCTCTCTGCTTTCAGACTCTCGGACACCTTTGTTCTTTGACTCTCTTCTACCATGGCCAGGGCGTCCTTTAATTTATCGTTTAGAACATCTTCCTTTTGCACTTTAAAATCCATTTCCTAGACAAGCAACAAACATCAAATCAACAGACATTCAAGAATGAGTTTTCACCCCGCCTCCCCCCCCCCCCCCCCCGCCCCCCGAGTTCAGAGGGAGGTGAACTCTAGGAGGTGAACTCTATCCTGTTACTGTTCCCTCGGTTCTTTTTAAGTCCAAAGTCCATGCTTTCTCTGGAAGGTTCCAATTAGTAGGGAACTCCCTCTTACAGTGAGCTGGCATTTGTCTCCTTGCGATTTCCTGCCTCTGAGCCCAGGTCTGTCACCTAGAGCTCACTGAGTACATTTTCTTTCTCTTTTATGAGTACGTTTTATTTCCCTTTCAATACTTGAGGAGGACTGTCATGTCTCGCTCTAACTCTATTTTCCAGGAT